>NW_004949198.1:139735-140291 GCF_000317375.1 Microtus ochrogaster
TGTGGTTGCTGGGAATTGAACTCAGGACCTCTGGAAGAGCAGTCAGTGCTCTTAACCTCTGAGCCATCTCTCCAGCCCTGAATTTTTCTTTTAGCAACATGCTTGTATTTAGACAAGGATTGTCACTGTCCAATTCTGAAGCCAACTTTGATTTTTAAGTGAGTTGTGACTACCATTATACTGAGAAGTAGGGAAATATGTGTGTTTAGGTAGGGAGATTTTACACTGCAGAGGATATTGGTATCATAAGTGAGATTTCTCTTTGCTTGTTGATTCTTTCTGGATAGCTATCTTTTCTTCTTTAAGCATCTAAATGTCCAAGGTCTCTCGACTTTTTGACAATGGGTATTTTCCTGCAAAGACAAGAACAGAACCGTGGGGACTGGAGAGATGGCTCAGTGGTTAAGAGCATTGCCTGCTCTTCCAAAGGTCCTGAGTTCAGTTCCTGGCAACCACATGGTGGCTCACAACCATCTGCAAAGAGGTCTGGTGCCCTCTTCCGGCCTGCAGGCATACACACAGACAGAATATTGCATACATAATAAATAAATAAATA
>NW_004949198.1:140711-155353 GCF_000317375.1 Microtus ochrogaster
CTTGTAGACCAGGCTGGCCTCGAACTCACAGAGATCCGCCTGCCTCTGCCTCCCGAGTGCTGGGATTAAAGGCGTGTGCCACCACCGCCCGGCGAAAATTCAAGGTTAATAAAGCATTATGAAGTCTATTTCTGGAGGTATTTTTCCTCCCTTTCTGTTTGTTTAACATATCCTTTATAGTTCTATTTGATCTTTCTATAATGGCCCGACCTGTAGGATTGTTTGGTATACTTGTAATATGCTTAATATTATAATAAGCAAAAAAAAAAAAACCTTTCATTTTCTTACAGACACATGTTGGACCATTATATGTCTTTATTTGTGCTGGTATACCCATGATGGCCATAACTTCTAGTAAATATGTGATTACTGAATCAGCCTTTTCTAAACTCAAAATGGTTGCCCACTGAAAACCTGAATAAGTGTCAATAGTGTGGTGTACATATTTTAATTTTCCAAATTCTACAAAGTGGAACACATCCATCTGCCAGATTTTATTCTTTTGAGTACCCTTTGGGTTACTTCATGTAGGTAGTGTTGTTTGGTTAAATAAAGAACAAGTAGGACATCTCCTTAGCTTGTTGCCATGTGATAGAAAAGTCCCTTTTTAAACCTTTGCGATTGACATGATTTTTTTATGAAATTCTGAGGCCCTCAACACATTTCCAATCAACAATCCATCAATTTATTTACCTTAACAATTGTATTACCTTGTGCTAGAGGACCTGGCAGACCCATATGGGATCAGATATGTGTTATGTATATGGAACAAAGCCTATTCCTGATTATATCTTAAACCTGAATAAATAATGAAGTCAATTCTGTATCATCTGTTATAAATTCAGTGATTTCAATATGCAAAAGAATTCTCTGTATTTTTTGAATCAGTAACTTTCTTGAGAGGTTCTTTTAAATCCTTAGTACCATGAGAATAGCATATAATTCTGACTTTTGGACAGCATCATAAGGGCTTTGTTCCACGTTACTTAAATCTTCTGATTTGTAGCCTGTTGCCTTGTTTGTTTCTTGTTGATTTACATTCATTGGTCCAGTGTCTACCTTTGCTGCATCTTCTACATAATCTACAAGGTTGAGGCCTTCTATTTTTGTCATTCCCAGAGGAAACATTATTTCTAGGAATGCCTTGTCTACAATCTCTTCTCAGATGTTCTATTCTACCGCAATTAAAAGATTTGTTATTTTGATGTCTCTTCATACCTTTGGAAATTGTTTCTCCTACCCAAGCCTCAGTGTTATAGCAAAATGACTCAACATTGACTGTGTGCAGGATTCTTTCATCCATTGGTGCTGATCTAACCTTTAAAGGCCCAAGTATCTTTTTGTTTCTAAGTTGGCATTTTCAAAAGCCAGAGTTTCAATAAGTAAATATTCGTCTAGCCTCTGGATCTATTACCCCTCTTTGTACAGCTTTAGTTAATCTTTGTAAATGTCACTAAAGGGTTCTTTTGGGCCTTGTATGACCTTAGTATGGGATCCAATTCTTCTTTCTGATTCTTGAATCCTATTCCAAGCATTTAAGGCTGCTGTGGTATAGGGACAAGATATATTCATTTTAAATACCTTAACTCTATAGATCAGCATAACAGCCCTCACAAAAAGAATTTGATCTTGGGAAGCCTCAAATCCTTTGTCTCTACCTTACTATTCTAGGGCTTTAATCTCCTCCCTGCAATAGCACTTCCACTGTCACTGCGGCCTGTCTTCTAGCACCACTGAGACTAATTGAAGTCAATCATTGCTTGAAGCCCATGTCTTTACCATCTCCCTAGCAAATGGTGAATGCATGCCATAAGATACTACTGCTTGCTTAATATTTTTTTTAGATCTTTCATTCCTATGGGTTTCCATTTACATTCTATACATCTGTTTGGGTATTGAGTATTTGCTGGATTTTCAGAGGTAATAACAGGATAAGTAGCTAACACTCTTGGTAAGTAACTTCTCATTCTGAGAGGTACTGGTGATGCTAAATCTTTTGCCTGTACCTTTCGTCCTTGCTTATCAGTTCCGACAAGTTCCTCAATTGATTCAACTCTCTTTATCACTGTCTTTTGTAAAGCCTGAATCTCTTGACCTGTGAATATTTCTAATGATTTCATCAAATCAATTAATTTCTGGTTCTCATTCTGCAATGTGATTCTAAGGTATTAAATTTTTCTCTTAGGGGGCTGGAGAGATGGCTCAGCGGTTAAGAGCATTGCCTGCTCTTCCAAAGGTCCTGAGTTCAATTCCCAGCAACCACATGGTGGCTCACCACCATCTGTAATGAAGTCTGGTGCCCTGTTCTGGCTTTCAGGCATACACACAGACATAATATTGTAGACATAATAAATAAATATTTTAAAAAATTCTTTTTCTCTTAATGATAACTTCTCATTCTTGGATTTTATTTGGATGATGTGCAGATTGCCTTCCCGGAGAGATGTTCTATCTGCTAACTTATACTTTTTTTAAAACAGATTTTGATTGTCAAACTCAACAATATGAATCCTTTCGGCTAAAGACTGTATCCTTTCTAAAAGTTTCTCATTCTTGATTCTGCTATCAAATCATTTCTTTAAGGATATGATATGAAGAACAAAGCTAATATCTATCATAATCACATATATCATATAGCTCTTGGAGAATTCCATCCATAGTAGAAACAAAAAGGTTGCTAATTTCCTGGATGGCAATATTGTCTTCAATTATCTTGGGATTGGTTCACAATTTTCAAATTTATTTATTAATTATCTTACCTCCGTTATAATTTTCAGAAAATTGTTGTAGGTGTAATAATCTTGATTGGCTAGCAGGTGTAGCAGTTGCGGTAATAAGTCAGGTCATCAATCAGTACCTGAATTACCTGAGACTTAGAAATACTAACAAATTTAGTTAATTACTTAAGAGCAGCACACACGTGCCTGTATTTATAGTACATGAGACCACGCCCAAAGTGGACCAGTATCTTAAAGGCTATTATTGGCTGAAGGAATTCCCACAGCAAGTATAAGTACGTGGTACTATACCTTAATTTTTTTATGTGGGTTCTGAGGATCAAACTCAGGTTCTGTTCTCGGACAGCAAGCAAGCATTTTACTCTCAACCCCAGGGATATCCTTTTGAATGTATCATCTTACAGTGTTTTTCACTTAGCACTATATCAAGAATTTACTTTTGCATCAAAAACTATTTGTATAAAATTAAGAAAAATAACATGGAAGTCAGTGTTGATTATGACTGTTCATTGTAAAAGTGTGTTTTCAGATAATATAGGAAGGCATAAAGTAGACAACAGATAGCTACAGGTTCACTTTCCATGGGCATCACTTACCCTTCTAGCTGTATTTACGTGCTTTAATCTGTGTACACACAAGCACAATTTTCATTTTTATCTATTTTTGGTTTTGTTTTTGGGAAAGGATTTACTGTATATCCCAGAATGGCCTTGAACTCAAGACCTCTTGCCTCAGTTTCCCCAGTGCTGGGATTATAGGTGTGTACCACTGTACTCAGCTCTACACATGATTTTATGAACAGTAACTTAACTACTGTATGCTAGATTTAGGTCCAAGTCCTCATATGGAGATGCCATTGTTTTTAACATTTGTATATCAAGTACCTTCCTTGTTTGACCCTGGGGTCTGTGTACTGAGTTGCCATAGTGCTGTCTGAAAGATACAAGGAGTAGGAATGATCTGATGTGTACAAGGCAACCACATGTGGCCTGAATGCCACCCTGTTTTATCTTTGTCACCACTGGTTCAGCTGGCTCATCATAGAGCATGAGACTTGGTTGTTTTTTTTTTTTTTTTTTGGTTTCTAGAGACAGGGTTTGTCTGTAGCGTTGGAGCCTGTCTTGGAATTCACTCTGTAGACCAGGCTGGCCTCAGACTCACAGAGATCCACCTGCCTCTGCCCCCTGAATAATGGGATTAAAGGTGGCCACTGCCCAGTAAGCATGAGACTCTTAAACTCAGGGTTGTGGGTTTGAGACCCACATTGGGCACCAAATGTAGCAAGCTTTCTTGGACTGCTAACCCCTAAATCATGATGTAGAGACTTATTAATTATGAATGCCCATCCTTATACATGTCTCACTAGCTCTTAAAATTTATTTTAACCTATTTTTCTTCATCTATGTTTTGCTTTGGAGCTTTTTACCTTTCTCTCATTCTGTATGTCCTACTTCCCTGCTTTTTCCATGTCTGCCTGGCCCCAGGTCTCTCTCTCTCTTCTCTATTGTTCTCCTCTCTCAGCCTAGGTTCCTCCTCGAATATACTTATTCTTTCTGCCCAACAGCCCCACCTAGCCCTCTACTCCCTAGCTATTGGTCGTTCACCTTTTTTACTTATTTATTATTTTTGTTTTTTTAAAGACAGGATTTCTTTGTGTAACAGTTCTGGCTGTCCTAGAACTCACTTTGTAGACCAGGCTGGCCTTGAACTCACTAAGCTCCACTTGCCTCTGCCTGGGCTGGGATTAAAGGTGTGCACCACCACTGCCCAGCAAACTGTTCAGCTTTTTATTAGACCAATCAGATGCCTTAGGCAGGCAAGGTGAAAGAAATGCAACACATCTTACATAGTTAAATATAGCATAAACATGTAGCACGCTTTTACATAGTAAAGTAATATTCCACAACACCACCCTGTGTGCTTTACATAAGACCCTTGCCTACTCCTGATAATGCTTGCTCTGTGTGATATTTCTCCTGTTTGGTCTTGTCTTGCCCCTTACCATGTTTTGACACATATGAAGAAGGATGTACAGGTCCTAGTCCAAATTGCGTATGCAGAAACAAAAGAAGGGAATTAAATGCACTCTGGAGATGACACAGGAATGGTAGCATGCATTCACATAAACCTCTGTTGCCCCAAGGATGGAATGACCATTGAAGGAACAAGAGGAACCTGTGGCCACCCCTCATGACATCAGGGGAGTTTTAAAAGAATACTTACTGCTTTACTCAGTCAAGACTTGGTAGCTGGGCAGTGGTGGCGTACGCCTGTAATCCCAGCACTTGGGAGGCAGAGGCAGGCGGATCTCTGTGAGTTGGAGGCCAGCCTGGTCTACCAAGGGAGTTCCAGGACAGGCTCCAAAGCTACAGAGAAACCCTGACTCCAAAAACCAAAAAAAAAAAAAAAAAAAAAGACTTGGTATGATACATACCCAGCATCTTCATAATACATGAGTTCATCATTTATTTAATCAGCTTTCTACAGATCTGGCTTTTCTCAATGCATCTTGCTATTATTAGCAGTTTTCTAGTGTTCAATCTGTTCCTTTTACAAAAGGTGCCTTGTTACTTTGGGTAATTTGAGATGTGGTGAGTCAGGGCATGAATATTTGCAATTTTGACATTGTTGCCAAGGTGACCTATGACAAGGTTATAATGTTTTACCCTTTTGCCTGGAATGTTCAGATGGACCATTCTCACTTTCATTAGCTATTATTAAGATTAATTGACTGTTTATGGATGAAAATGAAATTTTATGTGACACTTTCCTTTGATACATATACTGAATAATATTTATTTAATTTGGATCTTGCAAAATTTTATAGATTATTTCCTTGAAAGTATTTTGTTAGTGGAAGTTGTTATAAGAACTTGACTTCTAAGCCGGGTGGTGGTGGCGCACGCCTTTAATCCCAGCACTCGGGAGGCAGAGGAAGGCGGATCTCTGTGAGTTCGAGGCCAGCCTGGTCTACAAGAGCTAGTTCCAGGACAGGAACCAAAAGCTACAGAGAAACCCTGTCTCGAAAAATCAAAGAAAAAATAAAAAAGAACTTAACTTCTAGCTGGCTGGTGGTGGTAGCACACCCTTTTAATCAGGAGGCAGAGGCAGGTGGATCTCTGTGAACTTGAGGTCAGTCAGAACTGTTAAAAAGAAAACTCCTGTTTCAAAAAATAATAACAACAACAACAACAACAACAAAAAGAACTTGACTTCTAGAGATGGATGTATATATAGCTCATTGACCTAAGAAGCTCTAGGTCCTGGGTTTGATGCCCAGCACCACCCCAAAATATTATTGTCCTGCTGAACTCATTTTTTTTTTTTGTCTAATCAAAAGATTCTTGATAGAAACTGAAGACTTCTGCCTTAATTTATGAACTTTGTAAGTAATATTTTATGAGCATCCATGTACTAGGTACTGGTGACAGTGTCAACTATAACATAAATAATGGAAAAAACAGATTGAAAATATATATTTAACTATTCCCTTACAGACTGTGGAGGGGAAGGAAAGCTCAGATTAGACTGGAGTCACAGGAAGACTTCAGAAGCAGCAGTCACGTTGTATGTATCCATAGTCAAGAGGAAGCAGGGAGTAAGGAATGCATGCGCAACTCAGTTCCCTTTCTCCATTCATACAGCCCAGATTCCCATCTAGGGAATGGTGCAGCCCACAGTGGGCTGTGTATTAGTTTGCTCTCTATTGCTGTGCTAAACATCATGAGCTGAAGCAACTTGCAGAGGAAAGTGGGGTTTTTGACTTACATTTCCCCCATTACAGTCCATCATTGGGGGAAATCAGGGAAGGAACCTGGAGGCAGGAACTAAAGCAGAGACCATGGAGGAGTGCTGCTTACTGGCTTGCTACTTACAACTTGCTTTACTTTCATTTATTTACGTACTTATTTGTTTATGTGCATTGGTGTTTGGCCTGCATTCATGTCTGTGTGAGGGAGTAGCATTATTGGAACCTGAGTTACAGACAGTTGTGAGCTGCCATGTAGGTGCTGGGAATTGAACTTGGGTCCTCTGGAAGAACAGCCAATGCTCTTAAACTGCTGAGTCATCTCTCTAGCCTAAGATTTGAGACCGTGTTTCTCTATGTAGTCCTGACTGTCCTGGAACTGGATAGTAGACCAAGCTAGCCTTAAACTCAAAGAGATCACCTGCCTCTGCCTCCCTGATGCTAGGACTAAAGAAAGATGTGTGCCACCTCAAAGATTTTTTTGTTTTTGATTTTGTTTTTTTGTTTGTTTTTGTTTTTTCCATGACAGAGTTTCTCAGTGTAGCCCTATTTGGAACTTGCGCTCTAGACTAGGCTGGCCTTGAACTCAGAGACCCACCTGCCCCTGCTTTACTTACTTTCTTGTACAACTCAGGATCACCTGATCAGGAGTGGTACCGCCCACATTGGGCTGAACCTTCTCACATCAATCAAGAAAATGCCTCACAGACTTACCTACAGGCAATCTGATAGAGATGTCTTCTCCATTAAGGACTCTTCTTCGCAGACGACTCTAATTTGTGACAAAAACTAACCTGCACAGTTGATTTTCCCACCTCAATCAGGTCTCCATGGGTATACTGGAGCAGGATTGACAGTTGATACTCAAAACAGCACAAACCCATAATCCCAGCACTTTGGAGGTGGAGCTAGGGAGATGGCACATTTAAAGCTGGGGGCACACAACAAAAGAAAAAGAAAAAGCGTGTGGTTCATGGTAAAATAGTTGCCTACTATGTGTGAGGCCTTAGATTCCATCCCTTGCAATGTAATCAGTTGATTAATTTTGTTTGTGTGGGGGTTGGCTAGTCTGGGCAAGAAATGTTTCTGGTCTGAATTGAGAGTAGTAATTGAGATGACTGAAGGGAGAAGGGTTGAAGCAGGTGCCAGAAGACTTGGTGTGGGTTGCAAGAAGATGAGTAAGGAGGCAGATGCTGCCAGGTACTGGGGCTAGTGGTGTTTGCATGATGGAAAATGTGGCATAGAACAGGTGTTGGGAAGGAGAAAACAGCAAGAGTGTTGGCTTTGAGTAGCCACGAAGGATCCAGATGGAGACCTAAGGAGAGAGATAGGTAAAGAAACTCAAATAGTGCAGGCATAGATTTCGCTGAGGAACCAAGTCCACTGAAGCATGCTGCTTATTCCTGCTGTTTGCCAGCTTTTTCTGTTGTGGCCAGTCAGGGCCCAGGCCGTGCCTGCCAGAGTTGCACACATACTTACTTCCTCCACCAAGATAGACCCTTCTGCTCACGTTCCCTAGTCTGAGCAGCACAGTTGGCCCTCCCTGAACTTAAAGTGGAAGAGTATAGCATGCCACTCTTCCACAATTTCAAACAGGGAACAGCTCTAGCCATTGCCTGGAAGTTTTCTGAAGACCCACTGGTACACTGGCCATTAGGTCTCGTGGGGAACGGCCTTGAATTACCCCAAACCACTTGACTCTGGGCCTGCCCTGGGGGAATTGTAAATAGAAAGCACTGTAGCAGAGTTTTAATGGCTGGACAGACACAGGTGTCCTCAGAATGAAGTTGCTGCTGCCTACACTTGCCTGGAGATCTCTGCAGTCTCAGGCCACTAGTGCTGCTGAAGAGCAGTAGTTTTAAGTGTGCCAGAACAGGAAGTGTAAGCTCAGCACAGCACGGGTACGGGTTTGTCCAAAGGGACCTTGTCGGGGTGTGTCTGCCTCTCTCTAGCCTCTGGCTAGGCTCTGAAACTTTTCACTCCCTGCCTCCTTCAGGGAGCTCACTAGTGGTCTTGGACTCTTGGGGTCTACCACATTGCAGGCAGCTGACAGGCAGAGCCAGTGGGGTTGCAGTGACTGAGATAATGCATCTAGGAAAGAAGGTCTAGGAGAGTTATGTGCTGTCCTCTAGAAGAAGCTGCTGATCAGAGAGTGACCACTCTCTGGCTCGGTTGATGGATGATTTGAAAACTCTGGTGTTTATTGATATATAGCCACTTAAAGGGAATGTGAGGGCCCTGAGGGAGTGAAATCTGAAGTCTCTGGTGCAGGAGCAGAAATCAGAAGTTGATCAGGAAGTGAGTTCCCTAGTCATATTGTGGACGATTTGAAAGCACTGGTGTGTATGAATACCTAAAAGGCATTTGAGGGTACCATGGGAAGTAAATCTGTAGCCTCAGTTGCAGGAACAGAGATGGGGAGGCTGCAAGTTACTGAGATGGAGACAGATGTGTACCTCACAGGGCCAGCAAATTCATGGAGTACCAGGACTTCAGCAGCCTTGGCAGAGGCTGTGCCAATTTTGACCTGGGGATTGGGCTTCGGGAGGGGGCTTACCATTACTTTACCTGTCTTTTGTTCTAATTACAAACGTCAAAGAGCAGAGATGCAAGTTTGAGTATCTTTTTAGAAGGCACAGAAGAAGTCAGTGCCAAAATGAAAAAAAACAACATCCTCAGCTTTTAAATGTGTGTGTGAGTGTGTGTGTGTGTGTGTGTGTGTGTGTGTGTGTGTGTGTGTGTGTGTGTGTTTGCATTACTGAGGTTGGAACTCTGGTTCACACTCCACTATTGAGCTATACCCCAGCCCTATGACAAAATATGTGTTAAGGATATAAATAATGAGCAAAGTGACAAAACACATGGGACAAGACCTAAAAGGGTTCTGAGTGTAGGAACTTCCATCTCCATGGAGCTGGGTTTCTCCATGCAGAGGACAAGTTCTCGTTCACTTTCCCACAAGTCCATGTGATCATCTGTTCAGCTTTCCAGTGGGTTCCTGTTTTCTTCTCCCTATAGGCATGACTGAAGCATGGACAGCCACATAGAAACGGGATTGGACAAAAAGGAGAAAACACCAGAAAGCCTGTCTGTCAGCTTTTTGGCTTGTTGATTTGGCTGGATCCCATCTGAAATAAGAGTTTTTTTGTTTTGATTTGTTTTGGTCGGGTTTCTTTGTTTTTGTTGTTGTTTCTTTTTTTTTTTTTTTTGAGATAGGTTTCCCTGTAGCTTTGTAGCTTTGGCGTCTGTCCTGTAGCTCTTGTAGACCTCGAACTTACAGAGATCCGCCTGTCTCTGCATCACGAGTGATGGGATTAAAGGCATGCACCACCACCACCCGGCCGGAATAAGATTTTTATAAAAGGTCGGGAGACCATAGTTTACATTATCTGCCTTGAGGAAGAGAAATTGTGGTGACTGTGGACTTCCTTGTGATGAAAAAGAAAGGGGTGAAAAGGGTTACAGGTCGGAGATTTTGTTCCCTGAGACCTAGAGCACCCATCTACCTCGTCTCTGTGAAGCTATTTCAAAACAGCTTTATGACCCGAGGACGAAGCTCAAATGAACAGGATAAGCCTATTCTAGTCATTTAGGAAGCCCTGTGCCATCTCTCTGAAACCAACTCATTGAGTTTCTATCAATGAGGGTTTTTGATACTTTTCTCAATGTCTGTGAGAGCAACCAGCGTTTTATATAGTCAAATGACTTTTTTAATATAATATTTATTTATTTATTATATATACAATATTCTGTCTGTGTGTATGCCTGCAGGCCAGAAGAGGGCACCAGACCTCACTACAGATGATTGTGAGCCACCATGTGGTTTCTGGGAATTGAACTCAGGACCTTTGGAAGAGCAGGCAATGCTCTTAACCTCTGAGCCATCTCTTCAGCCCCCGACATTTCTTATAATAAAGATCATTAATAATTTTATGAACTGGGTGTGGTGGCACATGTCTTTATTCCCAGCACTCAGAAGGCAGAGGCAGGCAGATCTCTGTGAGTTCCAGGACAGCTAGGGCTGTTACGCAGTGAAACCTTGTCTTGAAGAAAATAAAATTTTTCCCATGAGAACAGATTATGTAAAAAGCAGTGTTTCAAAGAGGAAGTCACGGGGGATATTACCAAACACGTAGGAGAATGAACGTGAGGGTACAACAAAGCAGGATTGATGGGCAGAGCTAAAGCAGTGGTGGTGGGTTCTCACAGTGGGAACCTTCAACATGAAGACCCTAGGACAAGAAGAAAAATAAAGTAACCAAAATGAAGGGTAGTATAGAAATTAATGAAATAGAGAATAGAAGAGAAAAAACAATAGTGCCAGAAATTGGTTCTTTGAAAAGATAAAATTGAGAAACCTTTAGCTAGTTTAACCAGGGGGGGGAGATAGGAAGGAGGAGAGAGAATTGTAAATAGCTAAAATCAGAAATGAAGCAAAGGAAATGACTGCTAACTTTACAGAAGTTTAAAAAAAAAAAAGCCAGGGGAGATGATGAAGGAACATCATGGGCAGTTATGTGCCTAAAATAGACAACGGAGAGGGAGAGATGGCAGCTTCCTGGAATCATCCAGGCTCTGTCATTGACTGATGAGAGACACTAAGCAGACCTTAGGTCATCAAGGAGATGGGTTAATTATTTAAAATTTACAGAGAAAGGGGAAGGAACAGGTAGCCTCATAGGAAAATGTTACCAAACCTCTGGAGACCAACTAACAACTTGTCTCCTCAAACTCTTACATGTACCACCTATAGGACTTTTATAAATTTTATCCCGACAATAAGGACAGAATTTCACAATACAACTATACAACTGCAGGTAATGCCTTTCATGATTGCAGATAATAGAATCCTTAACAAAATGCTAGCACATCAAATCCAACAGCACATAATGTATCTACATCGTAAACAAGTAAGATTTTATCCTGAAGATAAGTGAGTTTGACATCTAAAAATCAACTAATGGAACCTACCATATTAATAGAATAAAAGACAGAAATCATACAATCATCTAAAGAAAGGCATTTGAAAAATTCCAACATTCCTCATGATAAAAACATCCAAACCAACTCAAAATAGAAATCTATCCTTTAAGACGCATGTAGGGCTGGGAAGATAGCTCAGTCCATGAAGTGTATGCTCTGTAAGTGTGAGGACCTGAGCCTGACGGTCAGAACCCATAGGAAAAAATAGCAGGCTTGGGCTGGATGATGTCTCAGTGGTTAAAGACACCGCTCTTGGTGAGGACCCAGGTTCAGGTCCCAGTACCCACACCAGGCAACTCACACCTGCTTATAACTCCAGCCCCAGGGATCCTGCACCCTCTGCTAGCCTCCATGGCACCTTCATGCAAGTGATATACACAAACTCATATAGACATAAATGAACCAATAAATAAATCTTTAAAAAAATAGCAGATGACAGGTGGTGGTGGCACATGCATTTAATCCCAGCACTCAGGGAGTCAGGATCTCTGTGAGTGGATGGATGGATAGATGGATGGATGGAGAGATAGATAGATAGATAGATAGATAGATAGATAGATAGATAGATAGATAGATAGATAGATAGATAGAGTGAGCTTCTAATCTTCATACTAGGGAAGCAAAGATAGGAGGATCTATAGGGCTCGCTAAAGATCCCAGCTCCACCTGCTTACAAAACTCCAGGTGAATGAGAGACTGTTTCAGAAAATGAGAGATGAGCCGGGCGTTGGTGGCACACGCCTTTAATCCCAGCACTCGGGAGGCAGAGGCAGGCGGATCTCTGTGAGTTTGAGACCAGCCTGGTCTACAAAGCTAGTTCCAGGACAGGCTCCAAAGCCGCAGAGAAACCCTGTCTCGAAAAACAAAAACAAAAACAAAAACAAAAACAAAAAAAGAGAGAGAGAGAGATGGCACCTGACAAACATGGTTGAAGTTTTCTTCTGGCCTCTTTATGCACACACACAAACATGTATACACACATGATGGGCAAATACTCTACCATTGTTTCATCTATAGCTTGAATACTTTGTTTAGAAACTATCTGCCACCATTATTCTTTTTTTTTTTTTTTTTTGGTTCTATGAGACATGGTTTCCTATAGCTTTGGAGTGAGTACTGGTATTAAAGGCGTGCACCACCGGCTATTATTCTTTTAGTTTCAAGGGTTATAATTTGTGTTTCCCTTTGCTTAGCTGTTTTAACATACATGTGCATGATAGTGTTCAGTTATGATAATGGCAATGAATATACCCCTGTAACTGGTGTTTTACTCTGATGCTCTGCTTTGTTTGGATTACTGGTGTGAGGTGGATATGAACTTCTCTCTGTCAAGGGGGAGTGCCTTCTTCCTATATTCCTTGTTCACTAAGTTTTTATTATTGCGACTACGTGTTGAAGTCTCCCCACCCCAAGACTTTGCTTATGTTATATATATTTTTCCACTCTATTTCCTGGATTTCGTTATTTATTTATGTGTGTGTGTGCGCGTGCGCACATTTACCATGAAATTTATATGGTCAGAAAACAGCATGTAGAAATTGGTTCTCTCCTTCTACCATCTGGGAGTGAACTAAGATCAACAGGCTTGGCAACACCTTTGCCCACTGAGCCATCCTACCTATTCTCTCTTTCAACTACCATCTCATACCCTTACCAAGCAGGCATTACAAGAAAATTTACAAGCAGTTCAGTGTTCCTTTCTCTCACCCTCCCCACTAAGTAGCATCTTATATAATCATGTTGCAAAAATCAAGCCCAGGGCAGAGTTATCTGTGCAATCCCTAGGGCGTTTTAGATGTACCAACTCAAGTACATTGCTTGTGTGCATGAGAGGGCGAGAGTGTATGTACATGAGAGACAGACTATGCAGTTCTACCATCCCTGTCTTCTCACCACCACAGTTACCCAAATACTGATATGCACGTAGAAGTAGAGTGCCTTAGAGTATGGCTCTGGGCCCTGTGGGAAATCTAGTTGCACTTATTTTCACAGTTCCCTTTTGTTTCATGGCCAGTGAGTCTTCTCTGTGCACTAAGTAGCTTTTAATGAAAACACATAGAATGATAATACAGTTTAGGGGGGGTGGATGTGACCATGGACTTGGGTCTATGAAGTTTGGAGAAACACGAGCCTCTAAGTGGACACAAGGTCCCATTCAGGGTCCTGAAGGAAGGGATGTGTTCCTTTAATGCTGTCCCAAGCCCTGAGGCAGCCTTCATTTCAACCAGCCAGCCATCAAGGACAGGCTGCTCACTGCAGGAACTAACTGTAAACAGCAGCACAGACACTGATGAAAATTACAGCTAAAGGAATTCTCAGTTAGGGCTTATGGCTGTAATCCTCTAATCCTCACACCCAGGATGTTGAAGAAACTACTGTTTTTTTCCTGAGACAGGATTTCTCTGTGTATGAAACTCACTCTGTAGACCAGACTGGCCTCAAACTCACAGAGATCCGCCTGTCTCTGCCTCCTGAGTGCTGGGATTAAAGGCATGCTTCATCACTGCCTTGCCAAAAGTACATTAGTTTACACATCAATATTTATAAACTCAGGTTGGACATTGGTGGGAACTTGAAGGAGTTAGTTTTCTCCTTCCTTCTACGGGGCCCAGGTCTTTAAGCATGGCAGCAGCCACCTTCACCCATTAGACCATTTCATTGGCTCCATGCTTTCACAATTTTCTTAAAGCTAGACTTCTGAGCAAGGTGGCTCCTCCTATCTGTTGCTTTCAAGGCTACCAATACCACATGAGGTACAGCATCTAAAAACTTCCATTATATTTATTTTACTTAGACAGGAAAGGGCCAAATTTCAGGTCAGTGTTATGAAAATCAGTGATCTCACTGGGCCTCTGCAGGAGCTTGGGGACACATGATCCTGCAGTGCACCTGGGGAACTGCTGTGTCACTCGGCGTCTCATTCGGCATCTCTCACAGTATGTCAGTATAAGCTTTGCTGGAGCCAGTTGCTTACTTCTGGGCTATTTCTAAATAACACCTAAGATGACTTTTGAAACCTTCATTGGACTGCTGGCACATGTAACAGCAGAGATGAACCTCGAAGCACTGTGCCAAGTTAGTAAGACACTGAACGCCTAGAAAAGACAAAACTGGGGGCTGGAGAGATGGCTCAGTGGTTAAGAGCATTGCCTGCTCTTCCAAAGGTCCTGAGT
>NW_004949198.1:155469-186516 GCF_000317375.1 Microtus ochrogaster
AAAAAAAGAAAAGAAAAGACAAAACTGGAGGACAGAAAAGTAGAATAGTGATGCTGGGGGCTTAGGTCAGAGAGAGACTGACTGAGTGGTACAAGGGACTTTGGAGCAATGGAGATATATATTCTTCACTGTGTCCTCCCACAGCCTCTCACTCATCTTTTATTCCACTGGAAAGTATTCAGTGGTTTGGGATCTTACACCCAAGGAGATAGAAAGCATATCCACACAAAGACTCTTCCATAGTGTTCCCAAACTGAAAACTATATCAGTGCTCACCAGCTGGTAAATGGACAGACAAACCCGTGGTATCCTCAGACTAAAACAATGAATTAAACCATGGAGAAAATCATTGCTGCATGCAAACATCTAGAAGGTATCATCCTCATGTGCTATTTTAGAGCGATGCTTTCTCCACATAGTAAAACCAATAACTCTTATCTTCTTTGTTTTAAAACACATTTTTCCTTTCTGGTGTTGGGATTAGACCCAGGGCTTCATGCATGCTCGATTACTGGGCCCTTTTTTCTTTGAAACAGCTTACATGAGATAGAATTATCTACTCTTTATAATGTTAAAAGAACTAACCAGTAAGAAGCTAAAACCAAACAAAAGATGTGATGAGGGTAGGGAACAAAGTCTCACTGTGCTGCATAGACTGACTGGCCTTGAACTCAGCAGTCCTCTCTGGTGTGAGTGGTGCTGGAACTCAGGGTCTATATGAGCTAGTCAGGTCCTCTAGGACAGCCCTGTTTTAACTCCTTGGATGACAGCAATAAATATAAATAAATGTGCCTTAGGGTCCTCATTTTTTTTTTTTTTTTTGGTAAGTAGAGATAGTTTAAGACTACAAGTTTAAAAAGTTTAGAGACACCTTTTAAAGGGGATTGAGAAGAGACTGAGGGCCTCTCAGTACTACTCAAGAATTGTAGGCTGGAGAGATGGCTCAGTGGTTAAGAGCACTAACTGCTCTTCCAGAAGACCCAGGTTCAATTCCCAGCACCTAGACCTAACAGCTGTCTGTAACTCCAGTTCCAGGGGATCTGACACCTTCACACCAATGTACATAAAATAAAGTTAAATAAATTAAATATATTTAGAAGTGTTGAGAACAGATGTGGGAATCTGTGGGATGGGTGCAAGGGCTGGTCTCATTTTCAGCCTCTGCAGTCTCCAGGACCTGGTTGGGCAGGTTCTGCTGATGTCCTGGGTGGAGGGACTTCCTGCTTCCCACGAGCAGCTAATGAGTAACTCAGCACTGAGCTGGCTCAGAGCAGGTTAGTGCAGTGAGGCTTCAAGGCCCACAGAAGCCAGACACTGCCAGGATGAGGTGGAAGCGGAGCTCTGATTTAAGGTGGGATGCTTTCTGAGGGCCTTTTGTCTCTGCTCAGTTCTTACCCCAGGGCCAGTACAACAAATCAACAGGACTGCCTTTGACTCTTAAGAAATAAAATGTTCCCTCTAGTACAGTTGAAAACTCAAAGACTGTATCAGTTAATTAACAAAAGCAGATGGCAGGTCACTTTTTATCAGTGTCCTCTGTGTGGAAAGATGCCTGTGGCACTTGTTTAGAGATCTGAGATGCAATTACTAAGCCGGCAGAATCGTACCTACTGCCTTTTGACCCATATTGCTTCTGTCTCATAGACGAAAGAGCCTGTGGTTCCGACTGAGGAAGATAATTCTCTGTGTTCTGGGGTTCTACATTGCCATTCCGTTTCTTGTCAAACTGTGTCCTGGGATACAGGCCAAACTGATTTTCTTGAATTTTGGTAAGTCCTTTGTATCAATTCTTCTTTGCTTTTACTTAGAGTTTATTTTCACTGTGGTGGCTGACTTTAAGAGATGTCTTTTTATTTTAATTGAGATTGAACTTCATGTAGTACGATGTATAGATTTTAAGTGTACAGTGTGGCGGGAAGTAGAGCCTCCACCCAGACTCAGGATTGTATGGGTCTGTGACCTGGGAGTTCCCTGCACTTTTTGTCCAGTTGAGAGACATGGCGACGATGGCTTACCATCCAGTGCTGCATTTGGGTCTCTAGGTGACAGTACTGCATTGGAGGTGATTATCTCCCTTGAGCCAAAGTAGATAAAAATGTTGACAGCATGAACAGTTGTCTGAATCTGGCATGTTAGAGACATGTTGTCACTTGTATAGTGCAGGTTAATTGAAACCATAGAAATGAACAGTACCTTTAAAAATAATAATGATGAAGCCCTATGGGTTTTCTTTTAATTTTTATTATTGATCTTTCTTTCTTTCTTTTTTTTTTCTTTGTCTTTGTTTTTGTTTTTCAAGACAGGGTTTCTGTGCAGCACTGGAGCCTGTCCTGGAACTTGCTTTGTAGACCAGGCTGGCCTCAAACTCACAGAGATCCGTTCGTCTCTGCCTCCTGACGCTGGGATTAAAAGTGTGCGCCACCACTACCTAACTGGTCCTTTTCTCCAAAAACAAGTAAACAAACAAAAAATCTGTTTTTAGCACTTTCCTAGTAAATAGGCTCCTAATACTGACCAATGGACATTTTTTTCATTAATTTCTTATCATGCCACTATTAATCCTCCATCTTGAGCACTGTAGTTGCTTTTAACCATACCAGACCTGAGACAAGGCATTGTTTGTTATAAATATGTAATTGCATAATCAGCTCCGCTCAGCTGTTGTAAGCTTTGCAATAGCAGAAAACACATATATTGACTATCTGTTCCCATCGCTATTAGAGGGGTGTCTGGAATGTAGGATGTATACAGCAACCGTTTATTAAATAAATGGATAAATGAAGAAAAAAAATCTGTTTTTTTCATAAAAAGAAAAAGAAACTGACACAGTTTGATTTTTGTGGAATTGTTTGCTGTTTAAAAAACATTTTGGGACCTTGAGTTAACATGGACCTTGTGTGGTTCTAAAGCTGTTTGGGGTGGAAGAGGAAGGGAAAGTGAGGAAATATTATGCTATAAGACAGGAAGCAGAGGGCTCTAGGTATGTTCTCTAGAAACAGTCCTTTCAGAAATAACATTTTGTACCCAAAATGAGGCAAAGGAGGGTGCGAGGCATTAACTCTGGCTGTGAAAATGGCTATGGTCAATGTTAGAATGGGATGAGGTGGACTCCTCACCAGATCTTTGGCAATGCTGGTTTACAGAGTGAGCTCTGGGCCCTTGTGTGTTTGGGAGCTTGAGACTCAGAAACTGGCTTGATGCTGTGCGACAGCAGGTAAGCTTTGGGCAGGTCGAGGGACTGTGAGGGTCCAGTCTGTGTGAGACTGTAGCCCAGGACATGATAGAGCCAAGGATGCAGGGCAGATTGGAAGGCATGTCTCAGGCTTCAAACCCCCAGTAGTCATAGAATTCCAGGCTCTGTAAGGTCTGGTTTTACAAATTTTGAATGTTCAGTCTATAATAGACATAACTGTAGAAAGATACTAACAAAGAATTTATATTTTTTAATCAGTAAGAGAAACAGAAATATGTGTGCTGTTTATTAAGAGATATTTTAGTTTTTCAAGTGGAAGGTCCTCAATCTTCTAGGGATTCATGATCTCTAAGTTAGGTAACTTGTAAGTAATAAACTTAAGAAGAAACAAAATTATTAGGAAAAGCGAGGTAGTGTTGTTTTTCTGAGTTAGTGTCCCTTAAAGAAGGCACAGAAAAGATGGTGGGTTTGTAGACACAAAGACGCAAGAGCTGTAAATTTATTGGTGTAACCATTAGAACTGACCCATACAGCCTGGGGCTCTGTGTTCTCTGCTGTTTGGCACACAGTCCGGTGCCAGCAAAGACCTGGATTGGACTTTTTCTGCAGTCTGCTTTAGGCATAGCCCACGGTTTTGCAGTGCTGGCTTTCTGAAGAGAGAAACCGTTGCCACAGGCTCAGAACTTTGGGTTCTTAGTCTGACCATGTGTCAAGAGAGGAGGTTGTGTAATGACTGCTGCCCAGGCTGATGCTCCCCACTAACGTTTTTCTTCCACTGCTCACTGCTTGGGGGCAGAGGGCCTGGGGCAGGTTTGGTTTGGTATTGTGCTGATTTTGGAGTAGTGGGATTTAAACCTTAAACCCAGGGCCTCACATGCACTATACCAGGAATCCTTCCTTGGGCAGTGATGCTAAAGGGATAATAGTATAAAAATCTATCTCTGGGTTGCTGGGTTTTGTTTGTTTTGCTCTGCTTTTTAAGTTACTCAAGGGGCTGGGGAGGTGGGCCAGTGGATAAAGTGCTTGGTGCTTAAGAATAAGGATCTGAGTTTGGATCCCCAGCACCCACATAAAAACTGAATATGATGACACATGTCTGTAGCCCTGGTGCTGGGTGGTGGGGACAGGCTGATCCTGGGCCTTACTGACTAACCAGCCTAGCAGAAATGGGTGAGTTCCAGGTGTAGTGAGAGTCTGTTTAAACAACTAATGCAAAGGCTAGGCATGGTGGTGCATGCCTTTTACCCCAGCACGTAGAAGGCAGAGCCAGATGGATCTCTATCATTTCAAAGCTAATTTGGTCTATATAATGAGTTCCAGGCCAGCCAGATAGTGAGACACTCTCAAAAAAAAAAAAAATAGAAAAATGATTAAGAAAGATATCCTGACATTAACCTCCAGCTTCTGCTTGAGCAAGCATAGTCCCCCACCTCCATACACAAACTCCCCCCCCCCAAAAAAAATAATATAAAAGACTTTTTGAGTTACTCAAGGGCCAGAGAAAGGCTCATCAGGTAAAGCTTTGCTGTCTGCCAGCCTGGAACTCACATAAAGGTGGAAGGAGGAGCGGCCTAACTCTACAAAGTCGTCCTCTGACCTTCATGCCTGTGCCCTAGCACACACATATACCACCCACTACAAAGAATAAATAATAATTTTTTAAATTACTCAAGAATTTGGCACTGATGGATGTCATTTTAGGGCAGTGGTTAGCCATCACCACAGCCTTTTCCACAGCAGTGCTGGCCTGGCCCTCTTTGCCATGCTTTCACTGTGAGGCCTGCTCTCCTGGGAGGAAAGGGCAAATGGCTCAGGGCTTGCTGGTTTTCTAGTTATAGTGTGGACAACTTTAATTGCTATGCCTGTCTCCCCTTTCGGCTGAAGCATTAGAGGCTTTGAGGCTGGAGTTTTACTCAAACTGGGAAGGCCTATGCATATAGAAGTTCTTGTCTCTTCCAGATGGGAGTCAGGACTTGTTGCTCTCCATTCTGCCAATCTTCAGGGCTCACAGCATGGTTAATATAGTCATGAGTGTATAGCAGATTTCTCTTAAATTTGCAGTCAGATAAATAAGCAGGTTTGACTTGTGAGTCTCAGGTTACCAGTGGGCATCTGATTTGGATCTTTACTGTGCTGCAGAAAAGAATTTCAGCATGAGCCAGAGCGAAGCAAAGTATATGAGTTATCTCAGTGTTTAGATGGAAAATCACTGAATTAGTACCTTTTCTGTTACTACGATAAAACACTGTGACCAGAAGCCACTTATGGAAGAAAGTTTATTTTAGCTTATGGTTCCAGAGGGGTAAGAGTCCGTCACAATGAGGATACCTAGCAGCAAGCATCAGGAAGCTGAGAGAGAACCGGAAGTGTGCTGAGGCTATGAACTCTCAAACCACACCTCCAGTGATCTAATTTATCCCTCCCACACACCCCATCCCAACAGCGCCACCAACTGGGGACCAAATCTTCAAATAGCTGAACTTACAGTGGACATTTGTCATTCAAATCACCACAGTCATGTAGGAAAAAGAATAATGCATAATCCCAAGACATGGGCCTAGGCTTCTCAGGAGAGTCATGCTAAGGTCAGCAAGGTGGCTCAGCAGGGAAAAGTGCACAAGCCTGAGGACCTGAGTTTAGTCCCCAGGACCCACAGTAGAATGAGTTGTCCTGACCTCCATATACATTCCATGGGACATACACAAATGCCCGCATTCACACACATATGCATACATATACAACAGTAATTTTATTTTAAAGAAAGAGGCATACTTAAGTGTTTTTACAATGGCTGCGTATAATCCTGTGACTTTCTAGGTTCCATTCGTCAAAGGATTAACTTAAAACAAGGTTCAAAGACTAAGCAAAGCTCAAATGCAAAAAAAAAAGCCTAAGTGAAACTATATATGCCTTTTTACATTTTCTTAAAGAATTTACCTTTGTGAGTAAAATTGTAAAATGGCTTTCTGATGTGCATTGTTTAGATTTAGTGACGATGGGGTCCTGTGTAAGCACAGTTCGCTTGCTGTTTTTAACATCCTGCCTGAGATGGCATCTGGAGGTCCAGGAAGACACCTATCTCTGTGGGCAGTTTTGGCCCCATCAGTTATGTTGAATTTTGACTTCAGTGCCCCCATCAGCCACAGAGGCAAACTGGGTGTCAGTGAGAGGCTCTTCTTCCTGCTCTTATCCCTTTAATTTTTTTTCTCTTTTCAGGTTTTTTGTTTGTTTATTTTTGTCTTTCAAAACAAAGTTTCTCTGTGTTATAGTCCTAGCTGTCCTAGAACTCACTTTTGTAGACCAGGCTGGCTCAAACTCACAGAGATCACCTGTCTCTGACTCCTGAGTGCTGGGATTAAAAGTGTGAGCCACCCCTGCCTGGTTGATTTTTTTTTTCTTTTTTCCCATCTTAATTTCACCTGCAAATGAGGCTGCAGCTTTCAAGTTCCAGTGTGGTCAGGTCATAGAGGGAAGCTTGGGATTGGCTTGTACAGCACAGGAAGTAGACTTCTTTCTAGTTGAAGCCCTCATAGGCCCCACTGTTACCAATGGAAAACTTAAGTAACAGGACAAAAGACCTGGCATTTCTATCTTCCTTTCTGTGCTGCCATTGCCCTCAGGTCAGGTTCTGTTCAGTCCTCATGCAGACCTGCTGATGTTCCATGGAGCTGGTCTTCAGCCCCCGAAGATTTCCAGCAGCTCTAGTGTATAGAACAGCCTCCACTCTACCTTCAGGCCAGCCAGTAAAGGCCTGCTCCTGATGGGGGAGAGTCTTCTGGCTTGTGTTAATTTCATTGGTTAAATAAAGAGACTGCCTTGGCCCTTTAATAGGACATAAAATTAGGTAGGCGGAGTAAACAGAACAGAATGCTGGGAGAAAGAAGCTGAGTCAAGGAGTCGCCATGATTCTCCTACCGGACACATATGCAGGTTAAGATCTCCCCTGGTAAGACACCTCGTGGTGTTACAGGGATATTAGAAATGGGTTAGATCAATATGTAAGAGCTAGCCAATAAGAGGCTGGAACTAATGGGCCAGGCAGTGTTTAAAAGAATACAGTTTCCATGTAATTATTTCGGGGCATAAGCTAGCCATGTGGGCGGCCGGGTGCTGGGGACACAGCCCTTAATTACAACATGCTCCTCCCTTTGTTCAGAGAGCAACCAGTGCTGGCTCCATTCTACTTGTAAACTGGAGCCCCACTAAAGCTTTGCATTCCTTGCTTCGTTTCATTTCTATTGCTTCCATGCCAGACAACTTCCAAGTCTCCAGTAGCACCACTGGCACGATAAAATCTGAATGCTTTAGTATGACTGTCCATTTTCTTGACAGGTCTTCAGATTGGGTGGCTTAAGACAAAAATGCTGTCTCACAGTCTCAGTGGCCAAAAGTCTAAGATCAAAGTGTTTGCACCCTCTGAGGCACCTGGGTAGAGTCCGTCCTTTCTCCCTCTCCTCCTTTTCCTGCCTCCCTTCATTCTGTAATAGGGATGGAACTCCAGGGCCTTGTGCATAGTGGGAAGCACTCTACCACCTCCTGCCTGTTTCACCAGCAGCCAGTGGCCTGCAGTCTTTAGTATGGCTTGGCTTGTAGAAACCTCTTCCCATCTACGTACAGTCTTTATGTGGTCTCCCCTTTTAGAAGTCTGTTAGACATGATGGGTTAGAGGTTACTCTGGAAACCTCAGTTAAGCTTTGTTACTCTGAAAAGACCTGGTTTCTAAGCGAGGTCAGAGTCTTGGGTTCTAGGAGTTTGGGGGAAGATGTTATTCAGCATTTAACAGAAACTTAAGAGGAGATTTAAAACTTCAGCCTGCTTCTTCAGGGAGACGTGGATTAGGAAGGTAGTGATGTGAGAAATTCCTCTCCCAATGTGACCTGGGGGAGATGCTCAGAGGAATTTCTGGAGAAGGAGCACATGCATCCTGTGTCCTCATGAGTCCGATGGTTCATTTATTCAGCAAGTGTTCATTGAGGCCAAGAGGCATTTCAGGAAGTGAGTTAGACCTGCCAGATGATATGTGAAGTTAGTCTTGAAACTCCACCTTCATCTCCTCCCAAAAAGCTGTGAATGGATTCCTTCTAGAGCTCATGATGACCCAGAAGTCAGGACCATCCTGCTCTTTGTTGCTCCTCCCCCTTGGCGAGGGTAAATTACACCTAGGGTTTATGTTTTTTGGTTTAATTTAATTTGGTTTAATTTCATTTAAGTTTTTTATATTTCCATTAAATTTTTCTTCAAAAGATGTTTGCCATTGCAGTAAAGTACAGTGATATGTAAGGAAAAAATTTTTAAAGTCCCTCTGCACATTCACACTTGGCTTGTGTGTCTCTGCATCCCCTCTCCCAGCCACACATGGTGTGGTCACAGTTGTTGATCTCCTTAGCTTGTATCTGCAGTGACAGTAGGGCAGTGTCCCTCTTATCTGTCCTGTCCTGCACATTTCCCATAGCGGATGTGTCCATGATCTCCCGTAGTTTGGCATCCTAGTTTATCCAGTTGGGGCCCTACTGGGAGATGACTGTACTCTAAGACTCTGCATAGTAGCCTTGAGTGCATTGCAGATGAGGTTTGTATTCATTCATTTTGATGTCTTTTCTGGGTTAAGTGATGTCGCAGAGACTTGAGAACCTCTGTGCCTCCTTCCCTCTTGTACCTGTCATCTTATCCATTGCCCCTTTCCAGTGTTCCCCAGCCACCCTGACCTCAGCCTTCAGCTGTGGCTTAGGTGAGCCCCTCTGCAGGATCTTGTCCCCTCTGTGTCTCCTCTATCTTGTGCCAGCTTATCTTGTTAAAGACCGTCCTTTCCCTTGCTTCCGTCTTCCCCTTGAGCAACCCGTCCTGGTTTCAGGCTCCACTCAGGCTGTGTCCTTACTCCAGTGTTTTCAAGCTGTATTTCAGGTTTTAGCTTTACCCCCTCCCTGAAGTGTGCCTCTCATGTGGCAAAATCCCGATAGAAAAACACTTAGTGCCTTTTCAGAGTTTCTCCTATGCTGTGGGGATGGGGTGTGTGCTTGTCAACGTGTGTGTCTCTCTGTGTGTGTAGGGGTAGTGGTTATGTATTGCAGTGGTGTGTGTGGTGTGTGCTCAAGAGGGCATGTTAATACAAAGGTGAGCATGTGTGCCCATCCTCTCCCACTAACCCAGACTTCATCTCTTTGTCCCCTACAGTGAGGGTCCCCTATTTCATTGACTTGAAAAAACCACAGGATCAAGGTTTGAATCATACCTGCAATTACTACCTCCAGCCAGAGGATGATGTGACTATTGGAGTCTGGTAAGTGCCTACAGCCAAGCCTGCAGGGTAGAGGCACGAGCTTCTCTGGCCTCTTCAGGAAGCTATGAGGGCCCTGCTCAGGTTGGGTGGTCTGTGGACACCAGGCTCAGGGTGCTGTTCTGATCGGCTCAGGGTTCTGTCCTGCTCAGGTCAGGTGGTGTCCGGGACACCAGGCTTGAGGTGCTGGGCTTGTTTTTGTCTTCATCTGTCCTTAAGACCAAGGGAAGAACTCAGCTAAATTTGATCTCAGTGGTGCAGAGTGAGATGGCACCCAACTCTCTCCTGAGGTCCTTGAAACAGCAAAGGCTTTGTAACCACATTGTTTTTAGAGTCTTATTTCCAAGTTTTTTTTTTTTAAACCAAACAATCTAGAGAAAATAAAAGGAATGTAAGCACACAATCAGAAATACAGACTTGAGTGTAGCTCTTCAGAGAAGTGAATGCCTCCTGCCTGTAGGAAGGATGTCTACTTTTCTCCATAAATTTACACTGGACATAAGCCCTGTGACTTCTCTGTGGTTTCCTTGGGATATATTTTAATGGCTTTTTGTGTAAGTGATGATCCCTAAACAACTGGGTCAAGATTGACCAGAACTGCATCAGCGTTTCTTTTTTTCTCTCAGAAGCAGCTCTGAATAACTAACTGCCCCTTTATCTTAGCCGGGTCTGTTTCTCAGTTCCATAAAGTCTCTTTCTGCAGCCTTAGAGACCCACCATGTATGTGAGATGTTTGTAAATGAACCAGTGAGCAGGCTGCCAGTGTGGATGAGGGACTTCAGATGCTTCCATTGACAGTCTGTGGTAAAGAAGGGAGAACAAGAAGGGAGGCTCTTGTTCTCAGCAGAGGACATTGGGAGTAGAGTCTTTTTGCCATTTTCTTTTTTTATTTAATTGAGCAGTAGCTGACCCGTGTGTGCCTTTGGAACTTTGAAGAATCTGACCTGCTTTGTCCAGAGCTGTGTGAGGGTAGAATGATTGGCCCCTTAGCCAGGATCAAGGTTCTGTCCTGTGCAAGAGGAGTATAATGGTGGTACTTAGGCAGAAAGCATTGACAGCCCCTTTGTACATTGTTAAGTTCCCACAAGAGTTAGAGTGATGGCTATGCAAATCTCGAGGTAGTAGACAGCTGCTGTCTGTCCACCTAGACCATTCCATAACCTTGGGCCTTGGAAGCAACAGACTCCACTCCCAACTGCCCTCACTACGTCTTTTCATATCCCCCCCCCCCAGCTTCTGCAAAGGCCTGAGTGCAACCCAAGCACCATTCTCAGCTACCAGCTCAGTGTCAGCTGCCCTCTACCGACATGTTGGGGGTGTGTTCACTAGATCTCTGCCAAGAGATCCGAAATGAGGTAGTCTGGCTTCTATCAGAAGAATATCAGCTCCAGATGTCTAAAATAGGCTGCCATCTTTTCCCCACTACTCCATCAATGCTATATATTGCCTAAGCTGGTTGAAAACTCCTAGAATCTAGCAATCTTCTTGCTCAGCCTCTCAAGTATCTGGTATTGTGATTGTATGAGAGTGATAATTATAGTGGCTAGAAACACAAAAACATGATCCTCATGAATAAACAAGAGAGATGCATTAAAATGAGAAAATAGCCAGGCAGTGGTGGTGCACTCCTTTAGTCTCAGCATTTGGGAGGCAGAGGAAGGCAGATCTCTGAGTTCCAGGATAGCCAGGCTACACAGGGAAACCCTATCTTGAAAAAACTGAGATAGAGAAGCTGGGGGAAATATGGGGGCGGGGAAGATAAAAGGGGGCGAGAGAGAGGACAAACTTGGCTACTTGATTTTTTAAAGATTTATGTCATTGGTATCTAGAATGAATTTGGCTAAGAATTTTAGAGGAAAAGTAGATAATCAATTTAGACCCTTCCCAGTGATTATCAGTATTCATTTTGTCATTTGTATTATCTCTGAAGGAGAATTTGGCCAAATCGAATAACAATATCTAAGATCCTGGGTCAGCCTGGCTAATGATGAATTTGCCCATGTATTTGTGGCTCTAGAATGCAGGAAGGTTCTATCTAGGATGTTCTAGTTAATGCAGGATATATGTCTCTCATCTCTAGATAAAGGCCATCAGAACAAGCTGTTTGACCAACAAGAGGTTCTTTTGCTCTCTCTAAGGCTATCAGCAGCGACCTTGCAGCTTACAGTTCTGTTACTTATTTGAAGGATGAGATAATATGCTACCCACCTGCTTGTCCACTTGTATATAGATAGGAGCCCTGCTGCTTTCTATTTCCACAGACCTTCATGTAAGTGCTACTGTCTATGCCAAAGGGCATCTGACTTTGCGTCCTTCTCTACTTCTGTCTCTAGGCACACCATCCCCTCCATCTGGTGGAAAAATGCCCAAGGGAAGGACCAGATGTGGTATGAGGATGCTTTGGCTTCTAACCACCCCATCATTCTATACCTGCATGGGAATGCAGGCACCAGGTAAGCCCACACATGTGGTGTGACCTCCGTGCAGCACCTGGCTCCTTCTTAGGCTGGAAATGTTTTAACTTAGACTATCTGAAGTGGGCCTGTGGTCTACACAATCAGGTTTACTGACCTGCTGCACGCAAGGGAAACTTTTCCAGAACAAAGGAAGGTAAAGTTCTTTTGGAGCTGGGAGAATTTAGAGACACCCAAATGTGCTGAGGACCAATGGATCTCTACCAGAGGCCCCTGGGAGATAGTGCGGAGCATCAGACAACTTTGGAAGTTGAATTTGAATCAGGTGGAGGGGGGATTGTGCCTCTGCCAGAGAGACCCAGCTCCTCCAGCCATAGTGTGTTCCTTCCTCCTGCTTTGGATCAAAGGGCACTGTGTCTGCTAGTGTATGATTTAGGAAGCTGGGCTTCTCTTTAAGGAAGTGGTAGTCATTCAAAGAAGGGGTGGTGATGACCCTTGTTGGTGGCTTCAGTACACCTTGAGGAAAATGCTAGCTCCCTTTCACCTTTCTGTGTTTGTCACCCCTGGTCTGAAGAGTGGCAAGCAAGTCTGTCTTACCAGTGAGAGAGCACCAGGGTGTAGACTAGGGCTTCACAGCTGTAGGAAGAGGCACACCACTCCTCCCCCCGCCTCCTCCTCCTTTTCTTCTTTTTTCCCCATCTCTAAAAGAGAAACAGTATTTAAAAGTGGCCAGAGGGGAAGCTGAAGGCTGAGCCTGCATGGGCATGTCCTGGACTGCCTGTGTGGGTGAGCTGTCTGCTAGCAGTCTTGACACAAGCAATGGCAGTGTGTCCTAATGGGCTGTTGAAAAAGTACACACTTTGTGCATTTGGGCCTTTCTGGTTTATCCAGATGCTTCTCATGAGTGCATTTGATGCCTTGGACTTCAGGCAGGCTTAGGCTGGATTTGCTCTCCCACCTAAAAAGCTCATGTGTTTTTTACACCACAGCATGTTGTTCAAAAGGGGTAGAGGAGGTGGGGAGGTACATTTTTCTAAGGAAAGCATTGTTTGAAAATTCTAGGGTCCCTTTTTCTATGCTTCTTTGGGTTGCCTGTGAGAGAATCTGAAGAAGCCAGAAGGGAGGCAGGCCCTTCACCAGCAGGGCAGTGTGAGGGTAGCTGCGAGGTAAACTTTTTATAGGCAGAAACAGCAAGAAGAACAATGTATGGGTCTTTCTGTGGGGAAGGCAGTCCTGGGTAGTCATGTGCCATGCAGCAATGCAGAGGGCATTGTAGAAAGAACCCAGAAGCCCAGCCCACGAGGTTGGGCTCTGTGCCAAGAGCAGAATGTTTGGCTACTGACTCACCCTGCTCTGCACAGTTTACAGTCTGCTTTGTCGGGGACAAGCTGCAGTAGGTTTCTCTTCTGCTTTTTAAAGACCAAGGAGCTATAAACAGCTCTTGTTGCATACTTCCATAAATGAAAAAAAATATAGTTGGCTGTGACACATGTTTCTGGTAGTCACGTGTTAAATGAAAAGAACAAAGCTTTTCTGTAACTATGTCTGAAAGAAATATGGTGACTGTGCCTTCCTACTCCCAGAGACTGCCTATAGTGCCTGCATTCTGTCTAGTTCTTCCTACACCCTCATTTCTCAAAGGCTTTGGCTCACCTCTGGGCCTCTTCTCTAGCTATCCCTCCCTCCCCAATCATATAGCACTGAAGTCTCCCAAAGGTGTAACTTTCTGAGCTCTCAGTCCCGCTTTCTTTTTTCAGTCAATGGAGGGAATTTGGGGGTTTTAGGGAATCTATCTTCCAAAGAGAACTAAAAACATCTGGCAGGATTTCCTTCTTTTCATTTTTGTGCTGCAACGTATTGGTTTCTCTCCTCTAACTCATTCATGTGTCCCTGCAGTGGCTTTCCCACTCACCACATACCTGCAATGGCCTCACTGCTCATTATAAAAGAAAAATAGGTTTGAAGGATGAAGAAAGGAATAAGAAATGCTTGATAGGACTCTTGTCTGCTAGGGAACTAGCCATTCCATACACTATGATGAGAGGCAAGGGCCTCCTGATGAAGGGCCAGCAGCTGGGTCCAGGGCTCATTCACCTGTGTCTAGGTATATTGCCATATGTGTGTAGGGCACATGTGTGTGCAGAGATATTAGTGTAGCCGGATGAAGCAGCAGGCAGAAAGGAGCTCCCATGAATGGGGGTCTAGATAGGAAATGAGAGTTGAAATAGGAAGGTATATGGACAAATTCCTTGGGACACAACTTCCATACACACAGGTAGCCCTGACCCTAGAAAGCTGGGGAGGGCTGAGTGGCACAGGCAGGCAGGGTGTTTTCTTGAATCTGGGCAATAAATATTCATTCCTACTGAAAAATGAAAGTACACATGAGAATTAAGAAATATCCCTAAGATGTTGGAGAGAAGTTTGATACCACTTAGGGAGATCCAAAGAGTCATGTGTCTACCATAGATCCTTCTTTGAAATGGGGTTTGGGATTTCAGATTTAAAATTTAAAAAAAATATATATATATATGTATGTGTATCTGCATGAGTTTATGTGCACTATGTACATGCAGGTGCCCACTGTTGGCAGATGGCAGAGGGCGTCCGATCCCTTGGAACTGTAGTTACAAAAAGTTGTAAGCTGCCTAATATGGGTATTGGGAACAACCCAGGTCCTCTGCAAGAACAGTAAGCATTCTTTACTACTGAACCATTTCTCTAGCTCTGACATCCAGACTCTTGAGGGCCATCTTGTGCCTTACCTTGAGCAGGGGCACTAACACCACTTCTGTTTGCTTCCTTTTCATGCTGCAGAGGAGGCGACCACCGTGTGGAGCTGTACAAGGTGAGTGCTGATGGCCCAAAGGAGCAGTGCTGTTAGCTACAGGATGCTGGAATAGAAGGGGTCACTTGAACTAGCCATTCTGAAAAGTCACCATTCATGGACTTGCTGAAGGTGATGCCTGGCCAGTTCTCCCATGGTTCTTCCATTGTGCTGCTTCTGGGGTGGGTTCCAGAACCAATACATTACATGCGCTTGCTAATGAGATGAAAAGCATTTGCCATTGTTCTTCATGATGTGTTTCTCAAACACAGAAGTGCTGTGGGAGCTTATTGCAGGATCACCCCTGGGGTGTAGGGTGTATAAAGGCAGGTGGGATTTGAGCCAAGTTCCATACAGGCTTGATAGTAGGTCCTGCAAGTAAATGTTCATGCCTTAGGCATGACATAGAATTCCTTTCATTTTTATAGTTTTGTTTTTTATTTGTATGCATGTGCATGCATGCGTGCACGCACCACAGTTCAAATCAGAGGAAGTCAGAGGACAGCTTGGGAGAGTTGTTTCTTTCCTTGCACCATGTGAGTCTTGGGTATCAAACTCAAATTATCGGGCTCTGCAGCAGGTCTCTTTACCCATTGAGCCATCCCACCATCCCTGTGGTTTTGTTCTTGATCTTGGGTCTTGGAATCTTGGTACAGCATGATTGGCCCACCATACATGCCCTCCTCTCCTTAGAGAGCTGTTTGTATCTAATAGGGCAGAAGAGAATGTACACAGATATGTGGGCCTATTTCGATCTGGGTAGTGGGAAGTTTTTATTCCCTTGAGTCAGTTAGGTCAAGGCAGGAAAGGTAAGTGACTGAGAAGTTAGCAGTTCCCTTGATGTTTCTGTAGTAGAAAAGAATCTCCTTGTCCAGGCCCACAAGGCTTTGAGTGTAGGCTAGGAGAGGGCAGGAGTCACCAGGCTGCCTAGGACAGTGTCATGTCTCCCTGAAGGTGGAATGCTAAGTGGCTCGAGGTGACAGTGGTGATGTGGAGTCTCTTTCATTGTTCTAGGTATGCCCTAGCCAGTGTATTGGACACTGCACTTGAGCAATGATCTTAATAAGAATGGACAACGACAACTAATTAATCTGTAGGAATTTTTAAAAATAATAGAAAAATTCACCAAAATCAGAGAAATACTAGGTTGCAGTGAGGATCCTCAAACGAAGTCTCTGGGGTCCACCAACATGCTGACTGCCTCAGGCCTGCTGACAGTATCTGAGAGCTGTCTGCTGCCCTGTATTGCGAAACATCCTGGGAACTGTAGGAGCTGGCCACTTGGCCGTCCAAGCAGCAGCAGAAAAGGCATCCTTCCTATGTTGTTCAGCTAGAGGAAGTTCTACATTCTACAGCAACAGGCCCAGGCAAGAGCTATATGTCAGCAGTCTGTTAAGCTCCCACTGTATGTAAAACTCAGGACAGAACTCTGGATGGGGTTAGTAGGAAGCAAGCTGCTCAGTCCAAGTCATGTTGCCAATGATGGATGTCTTCCACTTCACAGGTGCTGAGTTCCCTTGGTTACCATGTGGTCACCTTCGATTACAGAGGTGAGGTTCTTTTTTAATGTATCCCTCAAAAAAAAAAAAAAACCAAAACAAACAAAAGAATGTATCCAGGCATGCCCTCACTTCTGATTACACATGATGGACAGACTTGAGAGAGAGCTTGGAAGCCAGGCAGGCAGCTTGTTTGTGTAATGCTGGGCCTGTAGGGCTGTGCTGTCAGTGGGCAGAAGGGTAGCAGACATCCTGCTGTAGCTTCTGGGGGCTGACTGTACTGTCAGTGTCCTGGTAGTAGCATTTAAATACAGAAAATACTGTCTTTTCTCCTTACTGGACTCAGGATTTTCCCTGCAGCTGGACATTAGACACTAGCTTAGTAACAGAGCTAGTCTTGGTGAAATGATGAAAACTGGAAAATGGTTCACTGAGAACAGACCGATTCCTCTGTCTTGATGGCCTTGCTTCTTTCTTTTTGTATTTAGTCAGGGCTGCCACTGGTGTGTATTACAAGCATTCTGATTAATGAGCAGCAGAGATACTTTTTTTACAGTGGGCAGCTGTTTTAAAGGACTATTTCCCCCACAGGGTCTCTACTTGGAGAGCTCAAGGGACAAAGGCTGCTTAGCTAGCTTGTTTACTCTTCTGGAGGAGGGTAGTTACTCACATGTCCTCGGGCTAAGGGACTGGGAAGGGGTGGAAGCCACTGCCACCTGCAAGTGGGACTTATGTTAGTTTTCTTGTGTTGATGTAAAAATTTCTACAGGCAGCATATCTTAAAACAAGACAAACTTATTATCTTGTAGTTATGGAGATCAGAAATCTAAAATCTTTCGCCCCTGTAATAGAATTAAAGTGTCTGTGGGCTTTGTTCTTCAGTGACTTCCCTTGCCTTTCCTAGCTGCAGAGGCCAGTGCTGCGGGAGCTCCTTCCGAGCTCCTTCAGCCAATAGCCTTTAAGATACCAGCCTAAAGCAGGCCCTCATGTTACAGGCCAGTACACTCTTTGGCTCATGGCTGTCTGAACCTTGGCATTTGACCTCTCTTTCTGTTATTAAAATGTTTATGAATAATTGGGCTTTCCCAGATGATCCAGTATTGCCCTATCTCAAGGTTGGCCTGTTGTCATTTCCATCATATCTGGGATCCCATGGCAGACAGCATTCAGACAAAATGCTTAGTTACTCGATGTGCTAGCATTTCTGGGGTTCCACAGCTGCACATGCACCATCAGCATTCAGACAAATTGCCTAGTCACCCTAGGGCCTTATGCCCTTCATAATCTATGTGCATGTGCAGCATGGCCACATAATCTATACATATGTGTGCTATGACTACATAAGCCCTTATACGCATGCGCTGAGATGCCTTTAAAGGCGGACATGCCCACCCATGCTCTCTTTCGCCATATTTCTTTCAGACAGGTCTGTGCACCCTCCCCCCTTTCCTTCCTCTTTAGTAATAAAAACTCTTAAAGTGATAATGTCATAGCCTACTAGTGGCTTTCTTTCTGCAGCTTAACTCCTGGCATGAGGGTCATGTGTTTACAAACTCTGTTAAGATGTGGGCTTCTCCAGGAGTCACTGTTCTGCTGACTACAGTGATAGCTTTCCATAAAGAAAGTTCTGTCAGGATGAATGTTCTGAGCCAGGAAGTGGTGGCACACACCTTTAATCCCAGCACTTGGCAGATCTTGAGTTCAAGGCCTCCTGGTCTATAGAGGGAATTCCAGGACAGCATGTAGATGGAGCAGCGGGCTGCATTCCTGCCGCCTGGCTCCTGGCTGCTTATGCCCCGAAATAACAACACACAAACTATATTCATTTAAACACTGCCTGGCCCATTAGCTCCAGCCTCTTACTGGCTAACTCTCACATCTTGATTAACCCATTTCTAATAATCTGTGTAGTACCACAAAGTGGCAGCTTAACAGGAAAGATTCAGCATGTCTGACCTGGTGGCTGGCTTCGTGGCATCTGCCCCACTTCCCTTCTTCCCAGCATTCTGTTCTGTCTACTCCACCCACCTAAAGGCTGGCCTATCAAATGGCCAAGGCAGTTTCTTTATTAACCAAAGAAATCAACACAAAACAGAAGACCCTCCCACATCAACAGCAACAATTCCAGACAGAGAAACCCTGTCTCAAAACAAAACAAAACAAAACAAAACAAAACAAAACAAAACAAAACAAGGATGAATGTTCTGGGCTCAGAAAAATTTACTGAAGAGCTGAAAAGCCCTGCTCCTTTCCCTGTCTTCTTCCTTCTCCATGCTGTTTGGTTTTTAGAAACATTCTTCCTCACGTGTGCTGAGACCCTAGGGTGATGAAAAGAACACCTCCTTCCTTCTGTGTTCTCTTCCTGTAGTCTATCTAGAACAGTTATCCAGGCATCTCTTCCCAGGCCGAGTCTCTGCCTGTCTGTGTGCTTTGGGATCACTCAGAGTCTCTGACTCTGCTCCTATTTTCTGTTACTCCGTCTCTCTCTTCTTGTCTCCCATATGATATCCTAAGCTCTTACTCAAGTCCCTCCTCAGTTCTTCTTCCTGGGGTTGGGAGACTGAAGTGATAATTGTGGGGTTTGCTCACACAGCAGAATGCATTTCTGAGTCTTGTGGTGTATGCAGATCGTGTGATGATGACTCAGTGCTGAGCTACTGGAAAGGCAATTGTGCTTGATCTATGCCGAGACTGAGGAGGTCAGAGTTCCCTCAGGAGGGGAATCTCCAACCTCCCTGCCTCCCTGCAGTTCCACCACTTCCTCCTCTCTGACCTAGTCCTTCTGTGGGCCCTGGGCAGCCTGGGCTCTCTTAGGGGCACAGCATTCTCCTGGTCGTCATGAGCTTCAGTGCTGGCCAGTCAATAGAGTAGAGGAAGAACTAGCCTGGAGGATGTTCACACCTGTGGGCAGGCACTAGCAAGGCATGTGTTTGAGGTTCTGGTGTGCACTTTGCTGCCTTTCTTCTGTTGGTTACCAGTCTGATGTGCATGTAGAGCGACAGGAGCCTCTGGTGTGTCAGCCAGCAGAAGTAGGACAGGTACACTTCCAGGGCCCCCCTGCCTGTCTCCCTGCCACCAAAGCTGGAGTGGAAATGAGGGCACAGATGTGGGACTGCAGATGCTTACATGGCAGCTTCTGTTGTGGCTGCTTCCATTCACAGGCTGCCTTTGACATTCTTCTTTCTCAGGTTGGGGTGACTCAGTGGGAACACCATCGGAGCGAGGCATGACATATGATGCACTCCATGTTTTTGACTGGATCAAAGCAAGAAGTGGTGACAACCCTGTGTATATTTGGGGCCATTCACTGGGCACTGGGTAAGTGCTTTCAGGCAGGAGGAAGACTTGGTGAAGGCAGGAATAATTTGTGACTTCTGAAGCCCGATGCCTCTGAGCCTGTAGCATCATCCATTCTTACAGTCTCGGTTCCTGGCCCTGTGGTAGAGGGTAAGGGAGTGAAGTACCATGAGAGACTAGAGACTGGATTTCTATAGCTATTCCTCAATTCAGAAGTGCCTTAGGACCAATATGGGCAGCGGAGATGGCAGCCAGTGTTGTAGGGAGCTCTTGTCCCCCAGAGCTTCTTCAGAATGCCCATAGGACACCTAGATGGTGTCAGGTATGAATTAGTGTGTGCTTACCAGCCATTGAGTCCAAGAACGCTATGTGGAGATGTTTGGAGCAGCATTGTCACTTTGCCAGGTTCAGCTTAGCAAGGAGGATCAAGAAGATCTATGGGCAACCTGGATTCTGCTCAGCAAGGTCCCAGGTTCTTAAAAGAGCCTTGGTCCTCAACCTTCCTGATACCTTTCCCTGCAGGCACACTGGAGGGAGAATATGCCATGGAAGGATACTGGCCATCTCTGTGGCAGTCTGCATAGTATCTGCCAAGTGTTATCCTAAGACAGCAGGAAGTCACATGACAGTAGCACTTGTCACCCACGAGGATGCCAGCTGAAGGGAGGGGACAGGGAAACCTGTGGGAGACTTCCTGGAGAGAGTTCACATGCCTGAGGACAGGAGGGTGGCCATTGTCACCTTTTAAGAAGGGTCAACTGATGACTCGCCTTGTTTCTCCCCTTACTCCAGCCCCAAGTTAGCTTCAGGTTGTTTCTCTGGGCACTTTCCAGGATCTGTGCAGTCTTATTTAAAAGCATTTTCATTATCATTCAGCTGAACTCTGTTTTCTCTTCCCAGAGTGGCAACAAATCTGGTCCGGCGCCTCTGTGAGAGAGGTGAGAGAGCCAGGCACCGTGGCTGGGCACCTTGTTCATGTTAATGGTCTAGCCTCTGCTACACATTCTTGCCAAGCAAGTTCTAACTGGCAGGCAGCACAGTGATGGCATGAGCTGACCATCAAGGGTGGGGCTCCAGGTGTGCTCAGGGTTTATCTAACCTACCCTCCCAACAGGATCCTCAAAAGTTGTCCGGGCCCCGTGGAGGCTGGGACTGATGGTGGTGGGAGGCCTGGGAGTACCTGGGCTCCCTGTCCTGTCTAAGTTCCCCAGACACTCAACCCCACTGGCTCTATCACTTCTTACCCACTATCGGCTTTCTGTGTTTGCTTATCTAGAGACGCCGCCAGATGCCCTCATATTGGAGTCTCCATTCACAAATATCCGTGAAGAGGCAAAGAGTCATCCATTTTCAGTGGCAAGTACATTTCATAATTGACATAATTGCTGTGAGAGTAAGATCAAGTAGATAATGAAAATAGTTTAGTTTGACATTACTAAAGAATTCCCAGTTCTAGGCCCTGACCTGACTATAGAGCTGCCCGAGAAGGGGGATAGCTTTTAGCCAGGGATACTGGTACTACAGGAGGCCTTGCCCTGTGGCCTTATTGTATACCATGTGGCTTCCTGTCCACTGGTGCTGTAGAAGGCTGCAGACTCTCTCTTCTTGAGTGGAGCCTATACTTTGGGTACTAGAGGATGATTGGAACCCAAGCTTGGTGCACAGGAGAGTTGGGCTTCCCAGCAATGTCTCAGAGGAAAGCATAGGTAATCCATGCTAGGGATTCTAGGGCAGGCTAGTCCAGTCCCACCTTTCCCTCATCAGGTGGGATCCACCCTTCTTCTGGCCCGCTCTCCCCTTCCCACTTCAGCTCCTGACCAGTGTGTGTTCTGGATTCTGCCTCTTGACATGACCTCATGCTACCACCTGCGGCAGAGCACCCCTTATTTCCTCTCATATCATTGCTACTGCATATTTTCTGACATCTTGGGAGGAAGCCAGCCTTTGATCCCTATTTCCTTGGTGGATACTGCTCTTTTGTCTGTGGGGAGTTTGGTTTCTAAGCAGGATTCTTGTTGTACCTGAGGTGTAGAGGCAGGCCCCATCTGATCGTTGGGGCCGGCAGATGAGTCTCCTGTCCCCACCTACAAAGCTAAAACAACTTTGGGAATGAATGTAAAGAAACTGCACACACCCCTTACTCCCTGAACCCAAACTGCCAGAACCCTGGGCTCTTATGTCTGCACAGCTATCTTAATCCTTCTGAAAAACGCTCTCCGTCTTGTCTTGTGTTCAGATATATCGATACTTCCCTGGCTTTGACTGGTTCTTCCTCGACCCCATTACGAGCAGTGGAATTAAATTCGCAAATGACGAAAAGTGAGTATTGTGACCGAGTGAGCAGAAAGACAGATGTAGGGACCCCTGCGGGACTCACTGCAGTGGGATTCGGGAGACTTATGGTTGGTTTCTAAGAAAGTGTCTTTTGGAAGGGAAGATCAAGTGGAGCTTTGTATTAGAAATGAGAAAAACATTAAATGGCAGGGCAGGCAGGGGCACAGGCATGCCAGGGTATGCGTGTGAAGTCAGAGTTTCAGGTGTTGGTTTTCTCCTTCCACTTTGTTGAAGGTTTCTCTTGTCTGCCATGCTTCATACTCTAGGCTAGCTGACCACAAGGTTCTGGGCCACTCTCCTGCCTCTGTCTCCTTTCTTACATAATACAGGGGTGTTGGGATTTTAGATACCTGCAATCACATTTATCTTTTTTAACACACACTCCAGTAATCAAGTTAGTTTGTCAGGCTTGCACAGTGAGCAAGTAGATAATGAAAATACTCATTATAAAAGGAACAGTCTTCTCACTGGTACAGAATTAAAGAATTTTAAAAGATTAATAGTACATTTTTGCCCGTATAATTCTTTTTTCAGTCTTTAAACCAGGACTTCTGAATTAAAGCAAGGCATTAAAGCAGTATTTAAATTTAACAGTGAATACATTGAAATAGATGTTTAAACATAAAGTTTTCCTTCAAGTATTTATTTTTGTACTAAAAATAAAAATGTGCCAGATTAAAATTTCAGTAAATCATTGCAAAGTCCCTTGCTGAGATAATTTTTTAATTTATTTATTATATATACAGTGTTCTGTCTGCATTTATCCATGCAGGCCAGAAGAGGGCACCAGACTCATTATAGACGATTATGAGCCACCACGTGGTTGCTGGGAATTGAACTCAGGACCTCTAGAAGAACAGCCATGGCTCTTAACCTCTGAGCCATCTCTCCAGTGCCCTTGCTGAAGTATTGCCATTATAGATCTTAAAGGAAAAGTTACCTGTATAAAACAAATTTATTTTTTTTTAACTTTATTTAACCTTATTTCATGTGCATTGGTATAATGATGTCAGATTCTCTGGAACTGGAGTTACAGACAGCTGCAAGCTGCCATGTGGTTGCTGGGAATTGAACCCTGGTCCTCTGGAAGAGCAGTCTGTGCTCTTAACCACTGAGCCATCCCGCCAGCCCCTAAAACAAATTTCTTTAAAAACAAAAGTGAGTAGTGACCTGGCGAGCTCTCCCACAACAGTAGGTGGCATATGAGTGGCTGCAGGACCATGCCCCAATGGAACCCTTAACCTTCACAACAGCCTCATGTGTGGATGGGACCTTCCTAGGCTCAGATGGGCAGTTTCTGTACCAAGGACTTGTCTTGAGGAGGCTCAGGTTGAAGGACCCAGCGCATCAGATGATCACCACTGCCTAGGGAGATAGCTTTGTCAGGGAAATGCTTGTCTTGCAAACATGAAGACCTGAGTTGAAGCTCCAGAACCCATATTAAAAAAAAAAAAGCCAGGCAAGATAATACATGCTTGCAGTCCCAGTGCTAGGAAGGCAGAAACAGGCTTCCCTGGGTTCACTGGCCAGCCAATCAGCCCTGCTTGCTGAATTCTAGGTCAGTGAGAGACCCTGTTTCGAAACAAAAGGTGGATGGGCACCTAAGGATGTTGTACAAGATGGTCCTCTGGCCTTTACCTATACGTGCATACATGTGTGGGTATATGCACAAGAAGTGTTCCACCACTGAGCCATGTGTGCTGGGTGCCACTAGCAGGAGGTTATGTTTGGGTAGCAGGCTGTCTCAGGGCTAGGTCCAGCTCTGTGTGCTAGGATGGCACTGTGCTGCTTCCAGAGGGTCAAGTGGCTACCTCAGTGGTCCTGTCCAGCCTTGTCAGCTTGTCTTTCTACTACAGCTTGCGGAAGAACTCTGGCTCTATTGGACATATTGTCCCATTTACTGTTAAAGATTCAAAGTTAGCGTGACTTCAATGTCATCAATTACACCAAAGATTAAATAGAGTACTGGTTCTTTCAACCAACAGATTTCATAGTAATATGCATTTGCAGTAAGCTTCTTAGAGCACTTAAAATACTCCCAATTATAAAGATTGCCTTTTTAACTTTTAATATATCTATTGGCAAATATAATGGTTTTCGGTTTCCATAAAATACATAGAGGTTAGATGTTGACCCCTGGAATACATACTGATTTAAAAAACTAAAACAAAACCCTGAGAAGTTATTTCTTAGCTCTATAGTGAAAAGAAACCCAGCTACATTCAGACTGTTAAGCACCAAGGCAGAACACACCATAAACCCAGATCCCTGCCCAGGCTGAGGGGTGCAGATGACCCCTCTTTGGTCCCCACTTAGCCCCTTTCTTCTACAGTGTGAAGCACATCTCCTGTCCTCTGCTCATCTTGCATGCTGAGGATGACCCCGTTGTGCCCTTTCATCTCGGCAGGAAGGTAGGTGCTGTGTGACTCTGCCCCTGGTGCAGCAGGTGCCATTGGCCCCAGGTATGAATCAAGTTGGGCATGCAAGGTAGGGTGGCAGCCCCTGTATACTAAATGGAGTGGGTTCAGGTCCCACTAGGCTGCATCTTCTCCAGGTGCTTGACAGCTTATGAGGTCTGATGTCAGGATCAAGACCAGACTGTAGTCCTATCCACCAGAAACTATGACAAACATGCATTAGAACTCAGGCTGACAAGGGAGGACTGAGAGGCTAGGCTAGCACCCGGCCCAACTGTCAGAACTGATGTGAAGACATCCAGACTACCTTCTTGCCTTTGGGGATAAACTGCAAGGACCCTGGACTTGCTTCTACTAATCTGCTTTGACTTTGCTGCTAGGAAGCTTGATTAGATTTATGAAAGGAAATAAGAGAGGAGTAAAGAACACCACATGGGCTCTTGGCATGTGTTCATATGCCAAGGAGCAGGTGAGCCTAGAGGAGTGCATGCCATCCCTTCCTATGAAGCCATTCCAGAGAGTGGGAACCCCCCAGCAATGCACCTGTGATGCATGGAGCCGAGGTGGGATTACATTGTCTCTGCCATTGGAGCTGCCCCCACTTAGCTGTACTCTGGAGATAGAAGGGCAAAAAGGGTCTTAAATGGTGGACTTAAGGAGTAGCCATGCCTACTGTTTGGTCCCCGTTAGTCCAGACTCTGGCTTCTTGGACCTTGGCTGTTGAAGGCTGTTATGACAGAAGCAGTGTTCATGGGCACTTACACTGCTCTCTGGAGGAAGCACGCAATCTTTGTTGCAAGAGAGGGCTCTGTTGGGCTCTGGGCTGATTCATCTCTCCTCTTACCAGCTATACAACATTGCTGCACCATCTCGAAGCTTCCGAGACTTCAAAGTTCAGTTTGTCCCCTTTCACTCAGATCTTGGTTACAGACATAAGTACATCTACAAGAGCCCTGAGCTTCCACGGATACTGCGGTGAGACATTCTCTCGTAACCCATGGCCTCTCCTGGACAGTGATGCCTCACAACTAGCTGTGCAGCAAGTGGCAGCCACTGAAGCCATTTGACGGGCTCGGTGGCATACCACAGGGTCAGTGATTCAAGAGCCTCCTGCTAACATCAAAGGAGCCACAAAGTTTGTTTCCCCCCTTCTGGATAATTCTAATTGGATGGGGCATACAGTCTCCCTGTACACATTGTACAAACCCACGTGAACATGGAAAGGGGGAGTACCTAGCAGTGTGTGTGCACATGCACTGTCCTTACAAACTGTGTGTGTATAGGATAGGAGTGTGTGAGCATCCAGAAGGCTTTCAGTGTGCATATTCACCATTTCAGGAAGGAACTCAGACACAGCTTCCCAAAGGGAGGCCGTGTTTCTGGCTACTACACACTAATCATACTCTTGGGCAGAGTGTAGGCTGCAGCCCAGAAAGACAAAGGCCCCATGTGGCCTGGACTCAAGTATGAGTGTGGAGTAACAAGGGGCGGAGCTTCAGGTGACCGGCCCTGCCTTCCATGCATGCCTGTCCTCCTTGCTTCTCTGCAGATTCCCGTCAGATGACCCAGGCTCCACCCACCACTACTCAGAGCAGCCCCATCGCAAGTCTAGCCCTCCCTGAACACCAAGAAGTGGGAGGGTACAAAACTGGGCTGCTGGCTAGCACAGGACCCCGAGCTCTGGGCCCATGGACAGCACAGCGACAGAAGTGGCTTAGAGGCCAGTTATTTCCAACCTGTGACTAAAACTGGTTCTATAAATTGTCTCCCAAAGAGCAGTGTCCTACCTAAAATTGTAGTCCCGACTCTGGCTCCTTTGAGAGTTTCGGGGGCAGAGCTACATTATAGTAAAGGGTTTCTTGCCATTTGGGACAGGGCACTGAATAAGTAGGGTTTGGGATTGACATCTTTTCCCCTCAGTATAAAAGGAAATACAGCAGAAAATTTCAACTGAACATGGAGCGCAAAGCCTAGCTTTGTCTCTACTTCTCCACACTGGGATTTGACCTGGGAGCTGAGCTGCAGTGCTGTCTTCTTCACTGAGGGCTCGCTCTTGTCAGGCAACCTAGGTTCTTTGCTGCCTCCAGTACCCAAGACTCAAGGATTGTGGGGAGTGGGATCTTAGGTCTAAGCACTTTGGCTCATGCACTTGTCCTTTTTCGGTCTAGGGAATTCCTAGGGAAGTCGGAACCAGAGCGCCAGCACTGAGCCTGGCCTGTGAAGGAGCATGAAGACCCACCCTCCTTCCCCTCTCCCCTGGCCAGCAGTCTGGCACCCAGTTGCCCAGGGTGTCGCTACCTGTGGTGCTCAGGAGCCCAGTGTGTACCTAGAAAGAGGACTCAGACACAGCAGGCAGAGGCTCCACAGACACGGATCTGTGAGGAAAACATGGTGGCAGGCAGGCGGCCCCCTGACCTGAACTTTTGGGACCCCATATGCCTTGTGCTGGGCATAGGGAACCTGGGAGCGGCCCAGGAGCTTGGGACCACTCCAGGTTCTCCGGCACCACCACTTATACTATGGGGAAATGGTTCTTTCTGCCCTTCCTGGCGTACACAGAGTGGACTCTTAAGTGGTTCGGTTTGTCCCTTCAGCTTGTGTACCTGCTTGCCTTCCTCAGCTGACCCTGCCTCTCATGGCATCTGCTCACCCACAGTAAGGGGCACCTGGATCTGCAAGTCCTTCCATTCTGCCCACCTGTCTGTCATCTAACCTGGCTGTAGACTGAGCATTTATTTAAGAATAAAATCTTGGTGGTGGTCTATGTGTTGTTTTCTGTACAAAGCAGGAATCATTGTTGCCTCCTCTACTGTCCCAGGCAGAATCTCCACAGGGAGTACAAGGGCTGTTCCCAACTCCCAGGCACTGAGATTGGAGGCATCTTTTCCATGTAGGTAGTCTTTTCCTAAAAGGCAGGCCCAGACAGAGACTGCACCACCACACTGTGTGTGAGCATCGACACCACCAACACACACGCACTGCTGTTCCAGAGGATGTGAACTATGTAGCCAGGACGTGGAAATGGGCCAGACACATTTCACCAGGTTGTCTTGATCTGAGTCTGTTTTGTCGAGGCAGCCTGACCTGAAGCTATGCACCTACAGACCAAGCAGGGCTGAGAGTGTCGGAGCACAAGGCTTAGCAAGAACTGGCACAAGGAGTCACAGGGCAATGGTCCTGTACATGCGCAGTTGAGTACAGGTATCTGTACCGTCCACATCCTCTGTGATGCAAGATCCTCTGGGTGCAAGTCCACTGAGGACCCAGCCTTTCCTGATGGTGGACTTTCTCCAGGTCCTTCAACTATGGAATCTCAAGGTACCAGTCCTGGGAGGTCAGAGGCCCAGCGTTAGCAGAAGTGAGCTTAGATGTAGGACCCATGACTGGAACTTTATACTCACCCATCCCAAAGCACCATAGGGCTCCCTAAGTGATTCTCAAGACACGGGAAACAAACCTTCCCTACATCATCTAGGGTCAGGGATTTAGTCCCACTAAAGCCGGCCTGTGACAAGAACAAGCTTCCTTCTCTTGGCCTGTAGTTTGCTGTACCCATCTTGTGTTACCCATCTACAGTTCACTGTCAACAGGGCATGGCCATCAGGGAGCCCTTGGCCTCCTAGTGTAAGTGGTCTATGCCAGCACCCTGGGCCTCGTCACAGGGGGGACTGTTCTGTGTTGCCTATCCCTTACATCCTCCAGCCTCCCATGCGGGTTACCCGACACTGAATATTGTGATAGAAAGACAGATACCACATTGGCCAACCATGGGCATAGAAGTTTAATCCATTTCTCACACAAGGAGGTAACAGCAAGTAGTAGAGTGATGGTCATGTGTTGTGGCTTCAGGGACCTCATGCATAAGGTCCCACACAGGGCAGCAGATGACCAGCCCTAGAACCTGCCCACCCCACAAGCTACCACAGTGGCTCCGGTGAATTGAGTCCTGAAAGCAGACCCTTCCCAGCAAATTCTGGAGTGAGGAAAGTGAGCGGGTCCCCTGCCCACCCCCAGCCAGTATAGCGGTGCAAAGGGACAAACACCTATGGGAGGAGAGCCCGTCACAGTTTCTCTGACAACCCACTCTCTTTTGGGCAGCACTTAATGCAGGTTCAGCACGAGGAGGATGGCCCCTGTAGTAAGGGGGTGGGGACGCTCAACCTCGTGTCCTCACTATGCTGCTATAGCAGAGCGGAAACTGGACCCTTTTTCCAAACCTGGCTGGTGGAAATGGAGGCAGAATGGTGCCTGGTCTTTGTGTAGGCAACAGGAAATGCACCTCAGGCCATGGACAGAAGTGTTGGGGGGGGGGTGTCCCCATTACAGGACAAGTAGCTAACTCTTCAGCCAGGCAGAAATATCCTTAAAGTAGTCAGACTGACCTAGTACAATGTTTACTTGCTAAAAAGAAAGGCTTTAGCTAGTTTCAATTCCTCATGAAGTGTTATTTCCTGTTGAAAAATCAAAACACCAAGCCAGCTCTATAAAATTGCCAGTCCTTAACCAAGACCTCAGACATGGGATAAAGGTTCTTCTTCAGCGCTCCTCTCCTGAAGTCCTGGGTTCTACATGACATCCACATGGTTCCACAGATGGTTACAGAGGCATGGCCTATATGGGTTAACAACCCATATCCCCAATACAGCCAAGGGTAGAGGACAGAAGGCTGTGAGCATGAAACCTGAAGAAATGATTATTCAGCAGGGCCAAGGAGGCCACATACCGGGCTTGGCCCTACCTGACAGCTAGTGACCCAGGTACCAGTAAAACACATAGAAATGCGGGCTTCATGACAGTTCCCTGCCCAGATTCTAAAGGTTCTAAAGTAAATACTTAAGCTCATTCAGCTACGTGCAGAGTTTTGGGGGCTCAGCTCCACTCTCTGCACATGCTCTATGGGGACCATCTCTGCCCATCTGTGCTGTGAACTCTGCAAGAGTTCTTTTGCAAGAAACCAGGAGGATGCCACACACTCCTTTATGCAGGTCCTCAAAACCATTCCCATGGCCCCTCCTGGAAACACAGCGCATCGGATAGCAGGGACCAGCAGCTGCTTGCAGTGCCTGAAGACTGGCATGGGCACAGGGTCAGCCGAACAAGCTACTGGTCTCACTGTGTGGGGTAATTAGTCTTTGGGGAGGTTGGGGGGTGGGATCTGCAGGTCGGAGGGCTCTACGCCCCAGATCTCCCGGGCATACTCAGTGATGGTCCGGTCACTGGAGAACTTGCCAGAGCAGGCAATATTCCTGATCACCTTCTTGGTCCACTCCTTGGAATTCTGTCAGAGGAAGCAGAGAGGATTAACCTTTGCAGAGCCAAGGAACCTAAGGGAGCCCGGGCTTCCAGGATGTGAGGACTATTAACAGTGAGCGCTGAGCTTTGAGACAGCAACCGTGTGCTCGGAGAAAAGGGGCCCTCACTGGCCAGAAGAGTGACATCAGACCTAAGAGCCCAGGAGCTACGGCAGAGCCACTGTCCTGCTCTCAAGGCTCCTCAGCATGGCCTACAACATTAAGCAGGGAGCACAGCCAGGTAAACAAATGCCACAGGCAGACCAAATGTCCTAAACTGGTCACTCATCGTCTAAGACTTCAGCCCCATCACGACTCCCTCCAAACTTCACAACTGTCCCCAGACTATAGCACCCAGACCTCAATGGAAGGGGCCTTCTAGGAAGGGCTTGACTCCTGTGGGCCAGCCCCCCTGGATGCTGTTTTCAGGTCCCTCATTCTAGTCTTGGCTACCAGGAAAGGTTTCCCTGCAAGACACCTAGGTTTTCCCCCATGGTAACTAATGACAGGGCAGCTGACCTAAAGGTAACAAACCACCCCACCCTCCCTGGTCTGGTTGAGAAATGGTCTAACCCAACAGGTCTGCACAGACCCACCCAGCCATATCCTACCCGTCTTGATGACCCACGAGTCTTACCCTATATAAGTGGTCCACCTGGGCCTGGCACTGTATGTAGGCTTCATAGTCTGCAAACACCTTGAACCTGAAACAGTAAGAGGAGGCTGGGTCAGGGCAGCAGGTGCAGCAGGTGAGGAGCCCTGCCTGGAACATCCCGGAAGACAGTCTCCCAGCCAGATCAGGAATAGCCTAGGCCATGCCTTTCACGTCTACCCAGCTCTGTTGGGGTGCCAAGACAGAGACTGTTCTGCTTGTGGGTGCCAAGACGCAGCAGGTCCATGTGGCCACAGGCTTCTCTGGGGGTGCTTTTTTGGATGTCTGGTTTCAACAGAACGTTTCTTTTAAGGAAATTGTCATTTCCAAGCCAGCTGTTAGAAATGAACACGCCTAGAGGCAACTGCACACTCAGCAGCAAGCCCATAGGGCATTAATTTTACCTGCAAGCTAGAGGCATGGTTCACTATTTAAAAAGTCCCTCTTGCATCACAGGTCCCAGCAGGGTCCCACTCCATGCTAGACACACATGGGTAGAGCCATGATCTAGTCTGACTGAAGCCAATGCGTGGTACAGTCTTCAAAGAACAAACACAAGTTAACTAGAGGCCGCTGCAAGTGGAGATTATTAATACTAGATTCAGCTTTTACCAGTGGGGTAAGCCCTACCCCGAGGCACCAATGTCTTTGCAGACTTGGCTATGTAACTAGGCTGGTCATAACCATACCAGGTATAAATGATATGATACCTCAACAAAATACTGAGTACATTAACAAGTTTGCAATGCAGCAAGTTGATTCCATTTTAACCATGAAATGTCCTTGTAGACTAACACTTGCCACGGATCCATACCCTCCCTCCCACCATGTGGAGGTCCAAAAATATGA
>NW_004949198.1:186847-194667 GCF_000317375.1 Microtus ochrogaster
AACCCAGTGCATCACACTGTGCATCATTTAAACTAAACCCAGAGCATCACACTGGTCGACCTTTGAGCGACACCCTCAGCCTCCTTTCACACTGTCATTGCACACTCTCTCCCTGTTCTTTTTATGTCTGAGAACCTAAAGGTTTAGGCTTTTGGAAATACGTCCCCAACAAAAAGCATCTTCCCAACTCTCCACTGTTCTAGTTATGAATTGCCGAGTAACAGACTGCCTCACAACCTAGTTCTGGTCTTTGTTTTTGTTTTTCAAGACAGGGTTTCTCTGTGAAACAGTCCTAGCTGTCCTGGAACTCACTTTTATAGATCAGGCTGGCCTCGAACTCTGCCTTCCAAGGCTGGAATTAAATGTGTGCACCACCACTGCCCAGCCCTAGTTCTGTTCTGAAAAGCCAGTGGGTGGAGAGGGTCATGAGACCATCTCATACTGTAGGTGTAAGAACTACAATATGCCCAAACATACCATAAATTTTGGGAACCACTAAAGCATGTGCACTCGCCTATGGGGACGCTGAAATATGGCATGTGCGTGAAAAGTCAAAGAACAACTTGTGGGAATTTCAAATGCAAGCTGTAAGAGCTTGGAGGCAAGTGCTTGTACCCACTGAGCAATTTCAGAAGCAGTGCTTTTTCCTGTAGGGTCTGATCAGTTATTTACTACTCTTAAAGACTCTTGATTATGGCCTGGACTCAGAAATAGAAGCTATCAGCCAGGGCAAGCCTATGTTTCTTGGCAATCTGTTCCTGGTGTTTTCTTTGGCTTTATTTGCTGGCCAAAAAATTTAGCATGCTTTGCAGCCTCTTTGTTTTTCTTAGTTTGTTGTTTCTCCATCAGCATTTGTATTGCAAGACGTGTGGAGTAACAGACACCGAATCTTGAGTGGTTTGTCCCTAGGCTTCTTACCTTCTTTGTTTAAAGGCTTTCTGATGACATATTAGTAGATGTGATGGCTATTCTTGGTTGTCAGTGTAACCATAACTGGAGTGAAATATAAGCCAGAAGTGGAGGCCACATTTGTGATCCAGATCTAGAGACAGGATGACACAAGCCTTTAATCTTGACCTTGAGTCTAGAAGGCAGACCTTTAATCTGGGCCACTCTTTCTGCTGGAAGCCTATATAAGGACAAGGGAAGGAAGAAGGCTTTGTTCTTCACCTGCTTGTCCCTTCTAGTCAGCACATCCATTCCTTCTTCGGGATCCAGCAGACCAGCTGAGACACCCAGCCTTGTGTGACTGAGCAGCTACAATGTCAAGAGCTCTTAGATTGGCATCTATAGTGTATCCCCAAATAGCCTGTCCTTCCTTTCTGCAGTTCGTGGACTGTAACAAGAATGGCCATTTCTCATCAGGTGCACTCTGCTATGGGGTCAAAACACCTTGTCCCATGGGAAAAGCTTGTTTGTGGTTCCCACTGCTGATTCCAATCACATAACCCTTCCACTCTTTTTGGTTTTTTTTGGTTTTTTTTTTTGGTTTTTCGAGACAGGGTTTCTCTGTGGCTTTGGAGCCTGTCCTGGAACTAGCTCTGTAGACCAGGCTGGTCTCGAACTCACCCCTTCCACTCTTAACAACAGCAGACACTTCTGTGGCTATATTCCTCTCATAGAAAGTACAAAACATGTGTCCATGTCCACTTGAATGAATTTCTGACAGCCAGAGACTGGGAAGGAGATATTCAACTTTATTTTGATGTAGCCAATTTGCTAGAAGTCATCGCCAAAAAAAAACCCCAAAAAGTCCCGCTATTTTTCTAATCAGTATGAGCAGGTGACAGATAGTGAAGAGAAAATGAAAGTAGGGGAAATCAATTAAGATTTGTTAATATTGTTGGTGTCCTAGCACTGGTGAGGTAGAAGTTGGAGGATTAAAAGTTCAAGACCATCCTCAGCTACATAGGGAGTGTAAGGCCAGCCTGATGCTTATGGGATTCTATTTCAAAACAAGTAAGCTAATTAACAAGCGACTAAATAAGTAAGGTTTCTATGGATACTTATGCATTGGATCCTGATGCTTTCCTACAAAGGGTATCTTACATTGGGTATCAAGTGTTATAGAATATGCCATTTCCGAATTTATCAAATAATGCAAATGATATACTTTCCAGTACCGTAGAAAAGGCATTGCTGCTCTGTGATTTGTGAACACTTAGGGGTCTTTTTACCCCCACTTTTGGTTTTGATTTGTTTTCTTTTTTTTGAGACAGGGTCTCACTTAGTGACCCAGCCTGGACACAGACTTAGGACAATTGTGATCCTCCTGTCTGGCCCTTCCCTGGGCTGACCCAGATTCCAGGCACATGTCACCACTCTGGGCTTCCTTCTCTCATTGCTCATGTTTTCTCACTTGATTCTGTGGCCATCTTTGTTTCTACACTGGTTATAACCCTAGCTTAATAAAGAATGAAATATTGCTGGGTTTGGTGACTCATGCCTGTTATTCCAGCACTCAAAGAGCAAATGCAAGAGGAATGTGAGTTTGAGGTCAACTTGGGCTCTTAGTCATGGTCGCGAGTGGGGTGGGGGAAGACTACATCCTAAACCTTTAAAACCTACTGCTGCCACTACTTGTATTGGAAACACTTAGCTGTGAACAAAATGCTGCTATTTGCACCTCAAGCTCATTATCTTTTCCCATAACCCTTGATACTTTCATAGTGTTCCCATAATGTACCCAGTACATTCTGATTCAACACTGGTGTTATAAGTCAGGTCCCCAATGGCGCAGGAGGACAAATCTTTAACGTTTTCTCCCTGACTGGGCATGGTGGTTCACACTTATGACTTCAGTCCTCTCGAGGCAGAGGAACTTGGGTCTCAAACCTAAAGCCAGCTTGGACAGCATAGCATGACCTTACTGCAAACAAATTTCTCCTTGCTTAGTTCTCTGTATGTTCCTGCAGTGAAGGGAATTGAAGGTAGGCACTTACACATGCTAGGCAGGCCATACTCTTAGCCCCTTTTCAAACTTGTTCTACTTTCTGACATAGTTTCAGGTAGCCTGGTTTGGACTTAGTCACCTGTGTAGCAGAAACTGGTCTTGAACTTCTCTTCCTCCTGCTTCCGCTTTCACATGCTGCCATGCCTGATTAAGTTTTGTTGGCTGATGTTTTGTTTGTTGGTTGGTTGGCTTTTTGTTTTGTTTTGGTTTTGGTTTTGGTTTTGGTTTTTCAAGACAGGGTTTCTCTGTGTAACTGCCCTGACTGTCCTGAAACTTGCTCTGTAGACCAGGCTGGCCTCACACTCAGAGAAATCCACCTGCCTCTGCTTCCTGAGTGCTGGAATTAATGGTGCGTGCCTACACTGCCAGCCAAATAATTCTAATAATTGTTGATATTGTTTGAAATTTGGGGAAAATTACTTTGCTAATTTTTTTCTGAAAGCTTAAATATTTATTATGTAGACAGTAGTCTTGGTATTCTGTCTGCATATGTTCCTGCAGGCCAGAAGAGGGCACCGGATCTCATTACAAATGGTTGTGAGCCACCATGTGGTTGCTGGGAACTGAACTCAGGACCTTCGGAAGGGCAAGCAGTGCTCTTAACCACTAAGCCATCTTAAACATTTTTTAAAATTATATTTTACTTATTTTGAATGTAGGAGGGCATAGGATAAGGGCTTGCTAGTGCCACTCTGTGGATGTGATGGTCAGAGGACAATGTTTCTTCTTCCATGTGGGGCCCAGGTAGCAAACTCAGGTCTTGACAAGTGCCTTTACCCACTGAGAAACATTGTTGGCTCAGGTGTTTGTTCTTTTGCTTTTTTTTCTTTTAATATGGGAAGGTTTTCAGTTTTAATAGACTATTATTTTCCAATCAGAAGTTGGAGGTGAGCTAGGAAGATGACTTGGTCAATAAAATCCCAACCCTACAAACTCAGAGATTGAGTTTGAATCCCAGAACCCAAGTAAAAGCCAGCATACATGAATGGCATATATCTTTAAGTCCATGCTGGGGACCAAAACCAGGTAGATCCCTGGAGCTTGTAGGTCAGCCAGTCTAGCCAAACAGGTGAGCTCCAGATTCAGTAAGAGCCCCTTTCTTGCCTGGCAGTGGTGGCACATGCCTTTAATCCCAGCACTTGGTAGGCAGAGGTAGACAGATTTCTGTGAGTTTGAGGCCAGCCTGGTCTACGGTGCTAGTTCCAGGACTGCTAGGGGTGTTGCACAGAGTAACTCTTTTTTAAAAAATAATAATTAAAAATAAAAAGCCCCTTTCTCGAAGAGAGGTAGAAAGCAAGTGAGGAAAACATCTGACATCCACTTCAGGTCTGCACACGTACAGAGCGAGTTCCTGGACTGGTTCCATAGCTACGGAGAAACCCTGTCTCAAAATACCAGACAAACAAACCAAAAGACAAACCAACAAAAAAAAGAAATACACTGACCTCATCTCCAATATTAGTTATTAATGACATGAAGTATTATCACAATGGATTGGGTCACCTTTCATGCTATTTTAAATAAAGCAACTACAGTTAATGCAAACAAGAATGGTAGGTAATAAGTGGGGTGTATCTATCCTATGGCTCATGAACTATATATAATCCAGGATACTTATGAATGCTGCTCAACACATTCAGAGACAGCAACATCAAATTGCCATGTAAAGGGTTGCAAATGTCTGATGAGTAAAATTCTTGAAATTTCCTGCAATAATTGAAACTTGCCTGTAAGAACTGCAGCTAAGCCTTGTTTATATGGGGAGTTAGAGTTGAGCCAGGGCCGCACAGTGAGATGCTGTCTCAAGAAAAGAAATGGGCAGCAGCTGTTGGAGACAGAGGAAGAGACCTGCATCGGAGCACTGGCCTGAGCTCCCAAAGTCCAGTTGAAGAGAGGGAGGAATGAGAATATAAGCAAAGAGGTCAAGGCCATGATGGTTTCACTCACTGAAACAGTCTACCTGAGCCAATAGGAGCTCACCAACTCCAGCCAGACTGGGAAGGAACAAGCATAGGACCAAACTAGTCCCTCTGAATGTGGTTGACAGTTGCATGGCTGGGACAGACTGAGGGGCCACTGGCAGTGGCACCAAGATTTGTCCCTACTGCATGTACTGGCTTTTTGGGAACCTTTTCTCTTTGGATGGCTAACTTGCTCAGCCTAGATATAGTAAGGAAGGCCTTGGACCTTCCCCAAAGCAATGTGCCTTTCCCTCTCTAGGATTGGATGGGGTGGGGTAGGAGGGTCTGTGGAGGGAATGGGGGGAGGGGGAGGGAGTGGGAACTTAGATTGGTATATAAAATGAAATAAGTTAGTTTTGTTTTTTTAAAAAAAAATAAATATAAGAAAGAAAAAAAAAAAGAAATAGGAGGTTTGACCTTGGTCAAGGGTGGGTTCATTGCCCAAACAGAAGGCTAATGGTGGGATGGCTCAAAGTAACTGTTCTAGTTGTCCTTTGTATCAGTTAAAGCAGTCTTTTGTCTTCTTCCCCATTGTACTGGGGTATAAAAGTGTGTGGAAAATTAAACACAGGGATTTCAGTATTCACTGGAGCTCCCTCCCAGTACTATCCTGTGTTTTCTGTTTTATTATTTCCACTTGCATCTGTTCTCTTTACTATTTTTCTATTCCCCATGCCCTTATCTTGGTAAGTGGTCTTTTTGTCCAAGTGGTATTTTATGCCTTCCACACCACCACTCTGCAAGCTCTAGGCTGTACTGCCTGCACTCCTGAGCACCCTCTGCAACAGCCCAGGTGTAAAGATTCAGCCACACAATGTGGCTGACACTTCTGGGTTCCAGGGCCCTTAAGCAGAAGTGTTTAAGGGCCCTGGGAATCTTAAAGGATCCTGCGTGACCCATATGCAGCATGGTTGCATGACCTATGTATGATGCAGTTGCGTGAGCCCTTGTGGGCATGTGTGAGCTCTGTCATCTGCATATGACGTAACCACGCCACCACCCCCCCTTGCATGTGCTAGGCAGTCCTTAAAAGCTGGAGGCGCCATCTTCAGATCTCTCTCTCTCTTTCTCTCTCTCTCTCTCTCTGCACACTGACCTTCCCCAGGCCTGTACACCTTCCCCCCAATAAACTCCTAAGCAGGTTTGTTGCATGTTCCATGTTTCCTTCTCACTTGCACCAGGTAATTTCACCAGGGACACTCTGGACAGGGTGGTTCTGTTGGCCACCACCCATGAACCAGGGTCCCCAAGGTGCCACTAGAAGCCACTGCATTCTGTGGCCCTGGTTCGGCTGTGGGTAAGGTCTCCTAAGCTGAGGTAGAGAGGGGAGATCATACAAACACAGGTCTTACACTCCTCATAACATGAAGTTTTTAGCCTACCAGGTGAATCCAACTGTCTCAGTGCTGGGGAGTGGGTGGCCAACTTGGAAAGCAGAAGTAATAGGATTTGTGTCCTACCTGTCATGGTACATCAGCATGTTGACCACATCCTTGAAGCAGTCTGGATCTTTGGGAGAAAAGAAGCCGCTGCTGATCTGATCAACAGCCTGTCTCAGCTCTGGCAGGCGCTCATAGAATTCTCTGGCATTGTACCTACAGGAGATAAGCTCACTTAGCACTGGGCAACCCAGGCAAACAGCCTCCAAGTCAGGTGGTGGGACCAGCTTATGCTTGACACAGACTCTACCCTGTGGCAACCCTGGTGACCAAGGGCATCAGCTACTGCCTATATGTGGTTCCCTTGAGAGGCAGCTTGTTAGACAAAATCGATCCCTGCTTCCTTCACTGTTCAGAGAAATGTCACCAGGATATGTGTATTATACAATAAGCCCCCCTTTATCTTTCTGCTAGAGAATACAGAGCCCACCACAAGCGTACCCCTCCAAAAAATCCTGCCCTGGGCTCTGAAAAAGATCAAAGGACAATCTGAGAGACATGATGCCCGAGAGGGTCACTGGCTGGCCCGTAGAATGAAGAAAAAGCCAGACAAGATGACATAAAGCTAGCTGTGGCTCACCAGGAAGCCTGAGAGGACACATGAAGAGCTGAGAGAGAAACACTTGAGCTTTTGGGGAGACGAGGACAGTTTGACCACAGTGACTCCCCAGGAGCTTTGGAAAGCAATAAAGACTACACTGCCTTTTACATTCAGGGGCCAGGATTCTTCATCAATGTCAAGGTCAGGAAAAAAAGGGGATGTTTTCAGATCAGAAGTGGGAATAGATGATGATCACAGCCGCCAAGAGCAGGAAAGGGCAGCACAACATGGACTTTAATAACGAACATGCGGGGGCTGGAGAGATGGCTCAGCGGTTAAGAGCATTGCCTGCTCTTCCAAAGGTCCTGAGTTCAATTCCCAGCAACCACATGGTGGCTCACAACCATCTGTAATGAGATCTGGTGCCCTCTTCTGGCCTGCAGACATACACACAGACAGAATATTGTATACATAATAAATAAATAAATAAATATTTCTAAAAAAAATTATTAAATAATAACGAACATGCCACTGGGAGGCTGCGCTGTAAACCGCGGGAAGCTGGAAGAGCGGGAGACAGGAGCTCTCTGTACTGTTTGCAATATTTCTGCATTCCACTTAAAAATGAAAAGGTCTGTGGATTGTGCTCTGTCCGGCCCTGAGCGGTATGCTCCTCTAGGAGGAAACCCATAGCAAGGGCTTCAGCTGATGAGAAGATGCTTGTCATGGGGACAAAAAGGGGCAGCCAGATTCCTAACCCATCAGCCTCCTTGGGACCTCATGTTTTATGCTTATGAATGGACTTAATGTGCACTTACTCCCTGGCCCTTGCCCTGCCTCAGCTTCCGATCAGCGCCCTTCCCTAGAGCTGCCACATACCCCAACAGCAGGGGAAGGGACACATACCCCAACAGCAGGGGAAGGGA
>NW_004949198.1:194767-196702 GCF_000317375.1 Microtus ochrogaster
CACATACCCCAACAGCAGGGGAAGGGACACATACCCTTTCTGGTCCAGGGCCTCAACATCCTCCACCCGCATCCCAAAGATGAAGAGGTTCTCCTCCCCGGCCTCCTCAGCCATCTCCACGTTAGCGCCGTCCATGGTGCCAATGGTGAGAGCCCCATTGAGCATGAACTTCATGTTGCCAGTGCCTGAGGCTTCAGTGCCCGCAGTGGAGATCTGCTGCGACAGGTCGGCAGCTGGGATCACTGCAGGGAGGAGGGACAGATACAGACAGGTCGGCAGCTGGGATCACTGCAGGGAGGAGGGACAGATACAGACAGGGTGGCAGCTCAGCCCGTCTCCATGGAGAGTGATCCTAGGATGGGAATCAGTCCTGAAACCGCCGAGCTCACCACCAAACAAGGAGATGGACCCAAAGCAGCCACCTGAATTTTCCATTCTTCTCTGAAACCAGGTTAGACAAGGCAGAGGGTCTAAGATGGAGACCCTCGAGAAGCCCCACAGTGACACGTTATTTCTGTCCTGGAATTTTTCTTATAATTTTTAAAAATTGTGTATGTGTGTTTTTCCTATGCATGTGTATGTACTAAATCATGCCTGGTGCCCAGAGAACCCTGAAGACTTTCGATCCCCTGAACTAGAGTTAAAATGGTTGTGAGCCACCACTTGGGTGCTAGGAACCAAACTTGGATCCTGAGGAAGAGCAGGCAATGTCTCGTAACTGCTGAGCCATCTTGACAGCCAGTTCTGGGATTTTCCAGGAACCATGCCAATTAAGTCCAGTGGAAGGACTGGGTCCTGGTTTCCTGACATTGGGATACTTCTTCCTCTGGGCATTGGTATCTTATTCAATATAAAACACTCCTGATTAGCCCGAGAAGAACTTAGATCCTGCAGAACCAGATGGCGGACAATACTGGGTCCAAACTTGAGGTTCACAGCGTGGGAGTTAGTTAATTCATGTGCACAGGGCACACGCAGGCAGCCAAGTACCACAGCCTCTTCCACACTCAGGCTCCTTGTGCTTGGGAGGCAGCAGGCTAGAAGTGATATCCTTGGGGCTGGGTCACTCACTGCCCCAGGTCCTAACCTGGCTGGAAACCTCATCTGAGCTGAAGCCAGAGCTGCTGGTGCTACTTGGTGGCAGTCACTCAATTCAGCCAACACCAGAACCTTAAAGGCGGGGAAAAGGCCCAGGACCAGTTATCTACAGCCCCTCAGGCCCTACAGTCCAGCTGATGATAGTTGCATGTCTCCTAGCAAGTCAAAGAGAAAATGGGGTCAGACCCTGCCTGAAGCCGAGACTGGTGCCCTGTGGCGATTCTGTAGGTGAGCTAGAGCCAGATGGTCTCAAAAATAAAGGTGGAAAGAGTTCCAGGCAACAGAAAGGGCACAAGATAATTTGGTGATAAGTTCCACCAGGGTTCCCAGCTAACACCTGTGTGGAGCCCAGTTCCCTGAACCCACCAAGGAACCTTAAGCATCAGGTGTACCCAATAGAGGTGGCAGCAACAGAAGCGTGGCAGCAACAGGAGCGTGGCAGCAATAGCTAGACCAAGGACCAGACCGTGGAGCAGTCTGAGCTAGGGCTCCGGGGCTTCCAGCTATGGTCTGGAAAGCAGCACTATGCAGCAGGACCCGCGGGCGTCTGACCTCAGTGGCAGAAAGGAAATTGGAAACCCAGGCTCAGACTCCTCACCATCCATCCGATAAAAAAACATATTTCCAGCCGGGAGGTGGTGGCACAAACCTTTAATCCCAGCACTTGGGAGGCAGAGGTGGTGGATCTCTGTGATTTGAGGCCAGCCTGGTCTACAAGAGCTGGTTGTAGGACAAGCGCCAAAGCTACAGAGAAAACAAAACAAAAAACAAACAAAAAAAATCATGTTTCCTACCAAAAAAGACCTACCTAGGTCAGTGAACATCCTCACCTTAGGA
>NW_004949198.1:196963-201148 GCF_000317375.1 Microtus ochrogaster
GCATGACGAATGAGCAGCGAGGAGTGTGGAGGCAGGAGAGATGGAGAGGACAGGCTTCAAGAAGCAGGGGAAGGGAAGGTGGCAGGAGCTGGTGTTGGTGAGCAGGGAAGGAGGAGATGAGTGGTAGAAGGTTCTGGGAGGTCAGGGGAGTCACAGTCTGCTGCCAAGAGAGACCCAAGAGCATCAGGCAAAGCTGAGGGAGGACGAGGAGGGAGGAGCAGTGAGATCCAGAAAGGTGCGAAGAGGTCCGGGTGGCAAGAACGATAGCAGTTCTTCCTGTGACAGGCAAAGGTTCTCAGACACTCGAGAAACACAGTGTCGCCCTGGCAGAGCCTCTGTGTCCAGAGCAGAACAGCCCCATCAGCATGGCCAATCCCCCACCCAGCCCAAGCAGAAGCCAGGCAAGGAGTTCAGAACTACCTTTCTCAGCTAAGGACACCCGATAGTTCTCCAGGAAGATCACTTTGAGCCTGTCGCCCACAACTGGATCATGATTGACAACATCTCCAATGGATGTGACCAGCTTGATGATCATCTTAGCCATGTGGTAACCAGGAGCTGCCTGGAAAGAGGAAGGTGAAGTTAGGGGACTTTAGCATAAGGAGGGTCCATGGAGCACTTGGTAGCATTACTGGCTCTTGGGCATGTAAGGTAGTGGGCCACTTGTGGGCCATGGAGACTTGTGCTAGATTGGCCAGTAGACTGCAGACCATGGAGGTCACACCTACAGTGGCCCCGCTGGTGGTGGGGAGGGGGAGGAGCTTATTTTTTTGCCTGCCTGTCTTGACTTCGACTGACCCCACATGTCACCTCGCTTCTGGATTTGCCAGCTTTGAATTTGATTTTCTGACTCTGGTCAGTGTTTTAGAAACTATTAAGATGCAGCTGGGCAGAGTGGTGCACGCCTTTAGTCCCAACACTTGGGAGGCAGGAGCAGGTGGGTCTCTGTGAGTTCAAGGCCGGCCTGCTCTATATAGTTCCAGGACAGCCAGGGCCACGTAGTGAGACTCTGCCTTGAAATAACAAAACAAAACAAAAAGAAACTACAAGATAAAAGAAACGAAGACCTCTAGAGCTATTAATTTACAAAAAAAATACAAAAAACAAAGGAATATACTAGAATGTACCAGGAAGGATATATTCAGAAAAGGCCACCCTCAGGACAAAAATGTAACAAATATACTGAAAATTAAAATAAAAAAAAAACACAGAAGGAAGTTAGGTGGTGGTGGCACATGCCTTTAATCTCAGGACTTGGGAGGCAGAGGTAGGTAGATTTCTGTGAGTTCAAGGCCAGCTTGGTCTACAGAATGAGTTCCAGGACAGCCAGAACTACACAGAAAGATCTTGTCTTGAAAAACCAAAATCCAAAACCAAAACAAACTCACAGAAGGAAAGCCCACAGATGTAAGAAAAATTAAGGGACCAATCTCAATTCTGGGTCTTTACTTGAAGTCTTGGCTGAAATCGTAAACATAGGGCCCAGTGGTTGAATGCTCTCCTAACATGTGGCAAGCCCTAGGCCCGTCCTGAGCACTGCAAAGAAAAGGTAAGTGTGACTTTAGCTGGGCATGGTGATGCCTGCTTGTAGTTCCAGCCACTCCAGAGCGGAGGAAGATGACTCTGGAGCCAGGTTAGGCGACATAATCAGAACCCCCAACTCAAAAGAGAAAATATTGCAACTTCAGTAAGAAAAAGTGGGTAGTGGTGCCAGAGTGGGTTGGCATTCATTGGCGTGGAAGAACCCCTGTCCAGTGTGTTGGGTGTCTGATCACACAGTGATGCTGAGAATCTAAAGCATCCTGTGGTTTCAGAGAACATCTCTTGTGAAGATGTGCAGGCACAGTATAAAGTACATGATCTGGACTCGGCAGCGCTGGAGCGGGATGTTCTGCAGTCCTTCCGGATTTCCTCTAGGCTTAAGTTTCTTCATTGTACTACTTTCATCTTCCTAAAAGTCCATATTGCTTTGGCCTTGTACATACTAAATAAAATCCTATCAAAATAGTATCAGATCCAAATTTGCTTCCAAAATACCAGGCGATGAGCGTGGGCAGAGACCAAACAAGGCGAGGCACTTGGATGCTGAGCCTGACCCTCCAGACCCTAACGTCTGAGGAGAGAATGGCCTTGTGGCCAAGGGCAGCACACTCCAGCCATGGAATGCCAGGAACAGCAGGAATGCTGTCCGTGGACGGCCATGCGAGGCTGTCCCAGGGCAATCTCTCAGAAAGAAATTGCACCCCAACAGCTCATATCCTCTGACAAGACCCAGCTACCAGCTGAGCACAAGTAAGTGACAAGCATGCCTGCTACCCCTAGAATGTGTCACAGTGATTAAATCAACTCAAACCATGCTAACCCTCACGTGTGGCAGATGAAATAGTCACGACCACCACTGCACTGTGAAATCGTGGAGGCAGAGAAAGGATGTCGCAGGGCTGGGGTGGGGAGTGGGAATGTGGGGCTGGGGATCCCCTAGCACCTCTGAGTGAGGCCAGGAGGCTTGACTCCACTTCCTGCATAGTCTGTTAATTGTGTCCAAGGCTCCCTACCCCAGCCCTCATGGCAAGGTGCTGCGGGCATGCACAGTGCACTTGCTTTCTGAGCAAGCCAGCTACCCAGAGACAGGTCAGGAACACATCTGCTTCCAGGGAAGCATCAAGACAAGGAACGAGGAGGAAGTTACCTCACCTTGCCTCCGATCATAACAGTCCTGGGCACAAAGGCCTTGGCTGGATCCTTCTTTATTCCTGGAGGGCAAACAGAAGAGGCAACTTTACCAGATGGTCCCTGCTCAGCTACCCAGGGAGACCTAGTGAGAGGCACATTCATCAGGCTGTGTGTTCTCACCTAGGACATACACAGCTGTGAATACCTCCGTGGGAACTTGTCGCTAAGAGGAACAAGGCCTCCCCTAGACTTTGCCCTGGCACGCCAGGCCGGTGGAGAAGGCTACCCAAGACCCCTGCCAACAAACGATGCAGTATCCTGAGCTTGAGGAAAACCACGCACATGCTCCCAAAAAATTCAACCCAGGAGCTGTTTGCCTGTGATCATGAGGAGTCAAAGTGTACGAGACATGCACTGTGTTCTCAAAACCTAGTTTTCCTTTTTGCTATTTTGCTATTATTATCATGTGCACAGTGTGTGTGAGCGCGGGTGGGCATGTGCCGCTGTCCACAGGTGGGGCCGGTCCCCTTCTACAGCTAGGGATGGAATCGGGCTTCAGGCTTCTGAAGAAATGCTTTTCTTTGCTGCGCCACCTCACCAGTCCTTAAAACACATCGTAGACACATCATTTTGATGATACTGAGAAAGGAGGTGACCTCAGGATTGTGGTCTGGTACCATCAGCCTTTGAAGTGTGAAAGTCTCCCCACTGCCTGGGTATGGCTTGTGTATGCAATCATTTGGAAATGCCCCCCAAAGGCCCCTGTGCCAAAGGCCTAGTCACCAGCATGCCCTGTCATGGGAAGTGCTGGAGCCTGGTGAGGCTTGGGGAAGAAGTTAGACCACAAGAGGTATGCCCTTGGAGGGGACACTGAGAGGCCTTCTCCTGTCGCTGTCTCCTGGAGGTCAGGAAGTGAGCAGGCCTCTTTGTGTGTTCCCACTGTGAGATACTGTGCTACTCCTGAGCCCAGGGACCAAAGCCTGAAACTATGAGCCCAACCGTGAGCTGGAACAGCCTTTCCCCCTTGGAAGCTGATTCTCTCAAGGCCTTTGCCACAGAGGTCACTTCGTGGCTGAGAGGCTCGCACCTGATGCTTTCCTGCAGAGATCTGGTCAGAGGACCGAGCCACAGTGGCCGGTTCATACCCATCCATTTACACATTTCAGTCAGGGTGAAGGTGTCAACAACAGGAACCCCCACAGCCATTCAGTAGGCAAAGCTAAGGAGTGGGGTTACCTTCAGTTCTGTGGGAACATGGCTCTTTTACTTCTAAACCCCCCAGAATAACATGAAGAAAAACAGTAAAAAAAAAAAAAAAAAAAAGGAGGCTAGGCAGGTGGCCCCGCCTGCAGGCCAGACATTTGAAACACTGAGAGGGGCTGGAGAGATGGCTCAGAGGTTAAGAGCATTGCCTACTCTTCCAAAGGTCCTGAGTTCAATTCCCGGCAACCACATGGTGGCTCACAACCATCTGTAATGGGGTCTGGTGCCCTCTTCTGGCCTGCAGGTATA
>NW_004949198.1:201398-209343 GCF_000317375.1 Microtus ochrogaster
AAAAAAACAAACCCACAAATGACATCTTCACCAAAACTACCGAACTAGACACCAAGCAAACTTCAGTTACTTAGTAACTTCTATCAAGAATAACAGGTGGTGGAAGATGCCAGGGTCTCAGAAATCTAACAGACTCTGCTTCAAGGCTAAGGAAACATGCCTCAGACCAGGAAGGGAGGCAGAAAACTGCCCTGGCAGAGGAACCTCCTACAGCATCCTCCTGGGCATCCAGCTCTTCCCCAGCTCTAGGAAGCAGCCGTCTGCAGGCTCAAGCACCAAGACACAGCAAAGACAGAGCTGTTTACATGATGAAGAGAACCAGAGAGCAGGGCTGGAAAGATGGCTCAGCAGTCAGCAGAACATGCTGCTCCTACAGAGGGACCTGGGTTCTCGGCACCCACATGGCGGCTCTAATAAGTTCAGTCTTTCCAAACAAGACAAAATTCATTAGAGAAATAATAAACTTAAAACAAAAACTAAAATGAGTGTAAGACCTTGCCTGGGAACTCTTCAAAGCTCTACCTGTACAGACCATTCTTGGCCTCCACAAAAAAAACAAAACAAACAAAACAACCATGGGCCTTGTGTTTCAGTCCTGAGGTTTCCCAACCTCAGGCTCCAACACTGAGCTCTTAGAAAACCCAGCTGTGGCTCAAAAGGAATTTATCATCTTTCTTCCCCCCACCCCCCACGCATATGTATAAAAGGCAGGGGTTGAGGATCGAGTCCCGGGCCACCTGGGCTCTAGAGGGAGGGAGGCTGTGGTAGCAGTGGGGCCCTGGGACTCACGGTTGTACAGGGTGATGATGTGCAGGCAGTTGAGCAGCTGCCGCTTGTACTCATGGATCCTCTTCACGTGCACGTCAAACATGGAAGCCGGATTGATCTTCACCTTGTACTCCTTCTCAAGCAGGGCAGAGAACTTCAGCTTGTTTTCCTGAGAAACGGAAGATGCTAGCTATCCAGGCACGGGAACTGCCTGCAAGCTCTCCCAGGCCCACGGCTCTCCCACTTTCCACCTGACCCAAGATGTCTCTCCAGAAACCAGCATGGGGGCTTAGAGACGGGAGCTGGGATCAGAGACTGCATTAGCAGAGAGTGGGGAGCAGGGAAATATGGATTACAATGAAGACAGATGTGCCGGCCACACAAATAAATGAGAAACTGGGGACAAGTACAAACCTGGGAGCTATGCAGAGAAAAGTGAACAGAATAAAGGAAGCCACAAGTGTGTTCTGCAGGCACAAAAAGCAAGAGGGTTGCTGGGAGTGAGGTGCAGTGGTGACAAGTGGCTGGCAGGAGGGCCTTGGAAACTCGGCGCTACCATGGTTAGGTACCTAAGACACAACTTTCTGCTGCCCCAAATGCTGATACCAACACCCCTGCCAGATGCCACCACAGAGGGACTTTCCTAGTTCCTGTTGAACTGGAGGTGCCTGTGACCCAGCCAGGGTCTATAGAGGCCACAACCTCAGCTCTCCCAGAAGAAACTGGAATGCCCCTGGCAGTGACTTCCAGAGGCGTCTCCACTTGTTGCTGATGGAGGAGCAGCGTGAGGTGAAGGTTCACGCGGCACGGCTACATTTGCCCACTTGCTCCATGACCCTGAAGATAAATGGGTCCTGACCCTGGCTCCTGGGTGCCTACCCAAGTTCCAGGTGCTGAGCACAAAAGAGGCAGACTGCAAGCCATGGACGCCTACCTGCTTGATCTTGGCTATGTCTCTGATGAAGGCCTCGTCATCCACCAGTGACAGCAGCTTCTTCAGTTGGCTCAGATCGGTCAGGAAGCCTTCCCCGATTCTCTGGTTAATAGGACACATGAGTTCTCCTCACCATGCCTCAGCCATCATGAAGCGTGTCCCTCCATCTGCCACCCTTCACCTACTTTCCTTGTATCCGCCTGGCCTCTGGGCCCTCATGCCACCCCCTCTCAGGCCACTAGGACACAACAAACTCACAAGCCTCGCCAGCCACTTCCAAGTCGCTCCTGCGTGAGACACCCTATCACAGGTGATGCCTGGGGCCAGCAGAACAATTTTGCCTCCCAACCTCCACCACCATGAACAAAGAGGCTGTCTTCTCATTACCATAGCAACAATCATTTCCAACACATCCCATTAGGAGTCTTCCTGCTGTCTGCCTCCCACAAGGGGCCTTCCCAGCCTCTCCCCACAAGAGGCCTGGAGCTGTATGGACACTGCACTGGCTTCCAGACCCCTTGGGGACATGGGTACTGTACCAGATCTGTCCCCAGAGAAGCTCCTGCAGACTTGCCTGGCTTTTTCAGAGAACCCCCTGTACCCCACCCCCACAGTCCCAAGTGGACTGTCTTTTCCAGGCTCAGGGCACTGTGCCCCTCAAGGCCTCCTGCATCCTCTGCGGTCCTGACTGCAGCACGGGCTCACACATGAAAGCTGTGATGAGGGACATAAGGCACTTGGGGTACAGCCTCATCTGGTCCGCTCAGGCTGGTGGCTGCCGCTCAGCTACATCCCAGGCCTTCCTGAAGCCCAGGCTAGCTTTTGAGCTGGCACATAGCCAGAGCTGGGCCATCATGGTGTGCTGTGGGGTCTCTGCTGCCCATGTGCCAGGGCCACTGCTGGACATGAAAGGAATAGCCCTAGCAGTTCAACAGCCACTCTGAGAAAAGCCTGGTGAGCTTCTCGGGGGTCAGCCTCAGCATCTGATTGCGCCCACTGCTCCTTTTCTGACTCCGGCCTGGTATCTCCCAGGATACAGAGTGTGGCCAGGACTCACCTCCACGATGATGTCCGCCAGCCCCGGGTTGCACAGTAACAGCCACCGTCGGGGTGTGATCCCATTGGTCTTGTTCTGGAACTTCTCTGGCTCTAGTTCATAAAAGTCCTTAAACCTGCGAACACAGAAAGCAGAGACTTGTCACAAAGGCTGGTATAAACCGGGTGAGACCGGAACTGTCAGCCGCTTGACTTTCTACAGCACAAGGAGGATGTGCTGCTGCCACTGCAAGCTGGGACAGCCACACAGAAGCAGCAAGTGACAGCCACCACAATGGCTGCGGCTTGTGTGACTATCATGTCCTAGGTGTTAGGACCTGGCTGTCTCCGTACAGATCTACAGTGTTAGGACCTGGCTGTCTCCATACAGATCTACAGTGATAGGACCTGGCTGTCTCCATACAGATCTACAGTGATAGGACCTGGCTGTCTCCGTACAGATCTACAGTGAACAGTCAAGGTCACGAGAAGTGGAAGACTGAGCAGGCTGCAGGGCTGAGGGAAGCTGGGTGTCGGGAGGAATACACAAAGGGCTGGGCCGAGCCCCAGGACACAGGAGGGCTTCCACATGGGCTGATGTGGCTAAGGGCCCTTTACCCGGGGCGCTGCTAGACTGGCAACTGTGGTAGGTATTCAGCACACCGGTGAAAGAGTGGGGGGAAGAAATTTCTGTTGCATCACACTCCCCACCTCCTCGCCAGCTGGACCCACACACTCAGCCCCATGTGGGGCATCCACATTACCCGACAGCAGCAGATGCCCTAACCAGCCGCTTCAAGAAGGCAGGAGCACAGGAGGAGCGACTACTGGCAGCAAGGAAAGATTCCTCTGCAATGTCACCAAGTCACCTCCTGTGAACTACTGAGAAGTGATGTGATGGGGGCTTTGGGCACCTTCGTCATGTCCAAAACTGACTCAGTGGCTATATGCCACACCTTGGTCATGGTGTGTGTAGTGGGCAAATCCAAGTTGGGCTGGAGATCAAAGAGGAGCTCTCCCCCCCTCCCAGGCTTGGTGAAGAGCCCCTCACTCACACAGACTGCTTCACAATCTCGGAGTGAATCCTCGCCACCCCGTTCACAGCATGGGACCCAATCACACACAGGTGTGCCATGTTGATTCTCTTGCAGTCCCCCTCCTCGATCACAGACATCCTCCTCAAGCGGTCCACATCCCCAGGAAACAGGGCGGCCACGTGCTGGAGCCAAGAACACACGTCAGAGACAGCAGTTGAGGTGCTCCCCAGAGCCCCAGAGCAGCCACCATGCCTGCAGGAGGGGCCACTGCTGCCAATCAGGTAGCTGCGCTGTCTAGCCCTGAACACTCGTGCCCTTGAAACTAGCCACTTATCCCGGCGTCTTCACCCAAACCCATCTCAGATGCTGTGCCCTGAATTGCACATTTCACCCAGAGGAGGCCCTGGGACCAATAGAGCTCATTCTGAGGCAGTAGGGACACCAGTGGTGTAGGAGAGTGTATTCCAGTTCACGACGGGAGAGCTAGGCCATGGCCCCTGTTGACCTGAGCAGCATTAGGCTATACTTTCATTAGGGGGACAGTTGTGCTTTCCCCAAAAGGCTGAAGAAGTCACAAAAAGGCTGGGATACGGCCCGGTGACAGAAGGAATGATAGCACAGCAAACACAAGGACCTGGATTCATCCCCGGTACTACACACATACAAAGGCAGGACAATTAGCCCAAAGCAGAGATTCTGCTACTCATGTACCACCATCCTCTCTGTGGGTAATACAGAATAGCGGGGTCTGTTTCTGAATTTCCTGGAGCTCTCAGGACACCTCCAGTGCAGCCCAGGAAAGACACTCAGATTTATAGCCTGTTCAGAATGGACCTTTAAAAAAGATCTGCATTCACACTTCTCATATACAGCACAGAGGTCTCACAGGTCAAGTAGGAACTCTGCCAGGGACAGTCCTTAGTCCTCAAAGTAAAATAGCTCCTCCTCTGCCAAGAAGGATGAGGCCAGTGTGGTGGAGCTGTCGTGTGCTGTTGTCCAGTCCCTACCCCCCACCCATGCTCACATCCAGGTGCCTCTGGTTGATGGCGTAGATGATGTCCAGGTGCCGGGGCAGCAGCTTCTCAAACATGGACACTGGCCAGCGCTCCAAGGCCTCAGGCAGCACGGTGTGGTTGGTGTATGCGCAGGTTTTCTTGGTGATCTCCCAGGCCTACCCATCGAGAACAGCAGATGTCACAGGGACACACTGGAGCCACGAGGGAAGGCCCTCATCCCATCCCTGCTCTCTGCACCCCAGGCATGCGATCAGCCCAGGCTAGGCACCACACGGACACACCGACCACTCAGTCTTCACATCCCACACACGCAAATACATACGACAGACCCTATTCCCTGAACCTACTCTCTCACAATTACCTCTGAATTTCTCCTTTGTAATATCTCTGTGGTCGATGAACTAAGACAATGGAGCGGTTTTCTGCTAGTTTCCTTTAAACTGTCTGTGACACCCGCAGTGCAGGGGACACTGCTTACCATGTGGTCTGCCCCCCAGTGTAGAGTCTCAAGGGGAGTGTAGACCGTCAAGTCAGAGAGGGACTCTGGTGTCTGAAAACTGCCTAATGGTTTTCTGGTGATTTAGTTAAAGTTCAGTCAAGAAGATGCTACTGTACCAAAGATGAGGATCAAGGAAACTGAGCCTCTAGACAGTCCTCAGATATGAACACTGCAGACTTTCTGACTTCTTCCTCACTATGTAGCCCAGGCTGGGTTTGAACTTACTACCTTCCTGCTTCAACTTCCTGAGTGCTCAGTGACAGGTAGGTACCACCACCTCCCGGCAACTCTTATATTTCTGAAAGTTTAACACTTCTAGGTTGTTTTGTTGTGTTGTTGAAACAGTGTATCACTATGTATCCCAGGCTGCCTAGGAACTCACTATGTAGACCAGGTTGACCTCAGATTCATCGAGATCCATCTGCCTCTGCCTCCCAGGTGCTGGGATTGAGGCATGAACGGCCATACCTGGCCGAACTTCAAGGGGGGAGACGTGTACAAGACCCCTAGGGTGTCCGTCCTAGTTCCCTCTCTGTCACCCCGGCCCCACTGTGCATCTCTCCCTCAGGGCACCCATCTCCTGGAACCAGACCCTCTCTCCAGGGCCTTGACGCTCTCAAAGGCGAATCCCCAACTCTCCGGAGGCTGGGAAAAAGTCCCTACTTCCTGGAACTAGCTCAGTCCATAAACGCCACGTGTCTCACAGCTTGAGATGGACCAAGGATGCTATCACCCAACCCCGGTCCAAGCAGGACACCGCCTTTCCCTTCTCACACTCACCTTATCCCAGTCTACCTTCTCCACATCCACCAGGATCCGCATGAGCTCGGGAATGGAGAGGGCGGGGTGGGTATCATTCAGCTGGATGGCTACCTAGAGTTCAGGAGGGTGCTGTTCGGTTGTCTCACCTCTGGCACCGGAAGTGGTGAACCAGGGCGGGAAGGGACCAGCCTAAGAATGCACTCTGGGGGAGCCCAAGAACTTAGAGGAGCCAGGAGGGTGCTGCTGGCCTGTCAGGTACCTGCGACCTGTGGTCAACTGTCTCCTCACGTAGCTGCAACCTGTGGACAGACATGTCCCTAGAGCAGCTATGCTCTGAGCAGGTGGAGAAGGGACTTCAGGCCACTGTCCCCTCACTCAGATGGGACAGCTTTGTTTAGGATTGTTACCGTGAGCCTGTCACATGCATCGCGAGCCTTTCCCAGTGACCTCCCTTCCTCTCCTAGGCACCAGGGCTGCACTGCCTTTGGAAGAGACCCTGAGACTCAGGGCACACTGCTATCTTCTTCCTGCCCCTCCCCAACACAAGGAAGAAATCTCAGAAGCCTGAGGAGGACCCATGCCTATGACAATGAATCCTTTTACACACCTTGTCTGGGAACGTCTCGAAACTGGTTCTCACTGGGTCTCGGCAGCCGAACCTGGAGGACTTGAACCTTCGAATGATGTCCTGGAGGGTGGCAGCCACCACAAAGTACTCCTGCTTCAGCCGCAGCTCCTTCCCCTCAAAGAACTGCAAAACAGCGCTGCTGTGGCACCCAACACCAACACAGTAACCCCAAGACTCTGATGGGCTGGAGGGGCTCTGCATTTGCTCCCCCTATCTCCTGTGCTTATCCTTCTAGAAGGCCAGGTCAGGTGCTTTCCTTAAGATGGCAGAATGGAGGATTACATGGTCAAAACCAGTCTGCCTGACAGCAAGGCCTGCATGTACTCCTTCAGCACAGGGTCACCTAGTTATAAGTTATCTATCAGTGAGAGAGTCAAGCCTAGCTATGAGGAGTGCCATAGCTACTCAGAACCAGTTCTCAATTCAGACATCAGGAGACACCCCACACCTGAAGTTCTGGAATGTAACCAGTTTCCAATGCCAGGAGCATTTGGTTTCAGCCTCCCGCACTAGTCCCCTATTATCACATGCACAGAGCCCCTGCACTGGTCCCCTGCTACCACGTGCACAGACATCCTGCATGGTCCCCTGCTACCACGTGCACAGACCTCCTGCACTGACCCCTGCTACCACGTGCACAGATTACTTTGAGAAAAGAAAAATTCCACTTTTAAAGAGTGCACAACCAATCAAGATAGGCCAATTCTGGTGATTTACTTTTGGTGTTGGGGACTGAGCCCAGGGCCTTGGACATGCTAAATAGGGTCTTTCACAGAGCTATGTCTCTTCCAGAGCTCCTCTGACAGTAACAAGCTACCAGACACTAGTCCCAGGTGCGAGCAGAGAATCTAGCTGTGACCACCACCTTGCATGTGACAGGCATGTGGTAAACATGTCCAGGCTGCCAAGATGGGGGGCTACCACCCCATGTACACATAGGTCTCCAGCTTACATGTCTGCACTTTAAAGAGAGTCACTCTAGCCACTTACGTTATCATTGGGATACAGGACTCTGGAGATGTTCTCTGCCAGGTTTCTGTCCAGGACAGCTTCGATGTAGTCCCCAACGTTGACTAAGGAGAGACAGAGCTCAATCAGTGCAGCCTCTGTGCAGGCCTGAGGGTCTCTGCAAGGAAGGCTGCTGCAGCTGCCCGGCAGCTTCCTGCGGGGGGGGGGGGTCCCTGCCATCCTTGTCTCATCAGAACAGAGCAGCCCCCTCCCCTCCACTCTCTCAGAGCCTCATTCCCACTGCACGTTACCAACCGA
>NW_004949198.1:209717-254326 GCF_000317375.1 Microtus ochrogaster
GAGGGCCCAGTGTTTGGATAAACATCTAAACAGACAAGCGCATAGGAGCCGCGGTGGGAACTCACAGTCCTTCAGCTTGAAGTCATTGGGTGCCTTGGCAGACCAGAGCCTCATGGTGTTGACCGTGTTGTTCTTATACCCGGGCACTGGGGTGTCATAGGGCATGGCAAGTACCACCTGACCATAAGAAAGCACACTTAAGGCTGGGTCAGCAAAGTCCCCTTCCTGCCCAGCCACCATTCCCTGGCAGGACAGCTCTAGCTCCCCAGTCTCTGACCCCGTCTGCTCCCATGCTCCTATCTTCTCCCTCCTGCAGAACACACTCACCTGTCAGAACACTAGCCAAGGTGCAAATATTAATATATGTACAAGAATAATCCCTTTCTTGGGCTTTACCTTAAGACCTCCAAGGAAGCAGCATGCCCCCCGACTCCCCAACTGAAGTCCAGGTGATAACAAAGGCCCACACTCAGGGTAGCCCTCTCTCTCGACAGCAGTGTGTCCCTGGGCAGGGCTGCCATACCTGTGTGTCCAGCCACAGGACGCCATCAGGGGTGTGTTCCACTCTCCCGTAGAAGTGCACGGGCAGCATGTACTCAGGCCGCGCTTTCTCCCACGGGTTCCCGTAGCGCAGCCAGTCATCAGCTTCCTCAACCTGGAGGGGCAGCCGGGAAGGAAGCTCTCAGTATGGAGGCAATAATATTAACAAGCCAACCCAGCTCTTGGCCTGGGCATGCAAAATGCAGAGATCGCCCAGTGCCTGGCACCGAAACACCTAGTCAAAAGTTCAACCCAGTCAGGCCACACACACTAAAGCAACAGAGTCCTACACTATTCAGAAAAAGACACTACATAAAAAGACGCTAAAAATCACTCCAGTGAAGGACTGATACCCTTGCCCTATGGATGAATCTTGAAAAAAGATGCTGGTAGAAGTGAAAGAAGACAGGCAGACAGACACACACACACACACACACACCACAAACTGAATGACTCCACTTACAGCACCGTCTAGAGCAAGCAGACTGACAGGACAGAAGACAGAGGGTTCACAACTATGCGACACTAGTCACAATGATAAATGGGTAAGTGTTCTGGAGATAGTAAGGAAGGCCAGCTTCCCAACTGTGAGCCTGCCAAAAATGACGTTAGACCTCCAGAGATGCTACTAAGGAGAGGAGGCGGCCAGGGAGATGGCTCAGCAGTTAAAGTGCTTGCTGAGTTCAGATCCCCAGATCCACATGGTTGGAACTACTTGTATGCACACACATATGCCGAAAAACATGCACACACACATGCACACCACACACACACACACACACACACACACACACACACAGATGGAAGTTGGGGAAAAAATTACCTCAGAAAAAGGACAGTCATAGTGCAGTTAGGCATGGTGGCACACTCCTGTCATCACAGAAATTCGATGTGAAGGGGGTTAGGGCAAGCCCCAAAGTCACAGAGCCAAGTCTGTGCACCAGGTGCGCTGTGGCCTGGGAGGTACCCCGTGAGAACGTCCAAATGTCCGAACACATCTCACTAGAGCAGCAGTGGTCTCGACGTGTGGTTAGTCAACTGACCCCTTTGGGGTTTCACATATCAGATATCCTGCATATCAAATACTTATATTGCCACTCATAACAGCAGCAAAACTACAATTATGAAGTAGCAATGAAATAATTTCATGTTTGGGGGGCACCACAGCATGAGGAACTGTATCAAAGGGCCACAGCCTTTAATACAGTTAGAACCCCTGCTCTAGAGGATGCTGCTGTTTGGACATCCCATCCTCAAATCAGCTATTTCCCGTACCTAGATCAGCGACTATGCAAATCCCACTCCCACCGGGAATAGAAAAGCTTGAGCCAAATAAGTGTTTTTCATTTGAATTAAACAAGTGGTCCCAACATGTGACTCTGAAGGTTTGTTTCGAGACAGTCTCACGTAGCCCGTGTTGACCTCAAATTCAGTAAGTAGCTGAGGGTGATCTTGAACTCCTACTCCTTTTGTTTCCCCTGCCCAAGGCTCCAGGGCCACTTTATAAAGCGCTGGGAATTGTGCTTGGAGGCTTTGTGCAAGAAGGCAAGAACTCAGCCAGTGACGCTGCCTCCTCTGGGCAGGGATTTGTTAACCGCTCCTGCACAGAAGACTCTCTAGGGTGTTCAGGAAGGTGACACAGGGTCAACACGGAGTCAGTCACCATGCATCTCTTTATTCCCAACAAGACTCTTCCACGCATGGTGATTAGTCCTGCCTTTGACCCTAGGGCAGCAGTCCCCGGTCCGTCACTGAAAACTTCCCGTACCACGGCTGGTGTAACCCTGCAGAGTAGTCCCCAAGTCAGCGACCTGCCCAAATGCAGGCAGCTGCAGGCCCACTCTCCTCAATCCTTCCACCACAGAGTGCCACAGGCCACAGCCCTGCCTGTCACTCGTTGCTATCCAACCTCTGCCTCAGTGGTGCTCGGAGTGAAGGCAGAGGGTGGGAACCCAAGCTATGATAACTGCTTTCATTCTAGTCAAGTCTATTGTTTTGAGACGGGGTCTTGCTATGGAGGCCTAGCTGGCCTAGAACTCAAAAAGTGGACCAGACTGGACTCAAATCTATGGTAATCCTGTCTCTGGCCTCTTGGAGGACCGGAATTAAAGACACAAGTCACCATACCTGGCTTTGCTTCTCTAGTTATCAAACTGTTTCAGTGGATCAACCCCAGCCACAATACCCTCACCTCAAATATAAGGATCCCAGGACACCAGCACACAGCTCACGGTGTCCTGGCCACCACTGTTGCTGTGCCTGTCTGGGGTCTTCTGAGGCTCAGATGAACCTGTGTTGCCTCCCACATGACTTCCCTGTCCTCACAAAGCTGTTTGCCAAGGACTCACACAGCTTCAGCCTAGCCAGAGCCGGCTGCTTCCTGTTGTGCTACGCTAAGAACTGGCTAGCTCTCTCCAGAGTGTGGAGCACAGCCAGATGAACTCCAAGAGTGCACACTCACTTCCACGTGTGAACGGGGACCGGAAAACAATGGAGACACCTAAGCTCACTCACCTGCCAGCCATTGACAATCTTCTGGTTGAAAATCCCAAATTCATAGCGGATTCCATAGCCATAGGCAGCTAGACCCAGGGTGGCCATCGAGTCAAGAAAGCAGGCTGAAAAATCCAACCAAAAATCACAGATCATCACCAGAACTCACAGTGCGGGATGCCAAGGTTCCACTGGGATTTGGCCAGGGAGTTGTCAGGGAACCAGTGATAACCATAGCAACCTCAGTTTTCACAAAAGGGTACACTTCAGTCCCCATCACCCCCAAACAGGGCAAAAGTGAGGAATGCCAGAGGTCATGGCTAAGTCCCCCCACTGGCAGCCTGCTTGCAAATGATCAGGTTGACTTCTGTGTCCTCTAAATCGACAGCTCTGACAGCAGGGCACATCTGACTCTATCCATGGGAATCAGGAATGGAGCCGCTGATGTACACCTTATGGCCAACCTCCACAGTGCCTCTAGGGTTCCAATGGGAGCTGCAGCAGCAGGTCCCCAAATGGAGCTCTTGTTTTGTTTTAAAAACCTCCTGAGGAGCTGGAGGGGTGGCTCAGCAGTTGAGAGCACTGGCTGGTTTTGCAGAGAAGCCAGGTTCACTTTCTATCACCCATATGAAGAATTACGACTATCCTTAATCCCAGTTCCAGGGATCTGATGCCCTCCTTCTTCTGCCCTCGGCAGGTACCAGGCATGCATGCCAGGTGCATCCATCCATGCAATGCAGGTAGAACATTCATACACATAAAGTTAAATGTTCAAAATTTTAAGAAACTTCCTGAGAAAGGGATAAAATAAAAACAGTGTTTTGAATTAAAAAAAAAATGTAGAAAGAAGCTTAGGCTAGGAAGGTGGTGCATGCCTTTAATCCCAGCATTCAGGGGGCAGAGAAAGATAGATCTCTGTGAATTCAAGGCTTATCTAGTCTACATAGCGGGTTCCAGGCCAGTCAAGGCTATACAGTGAGACCTCTTCTCCAAACAAGCAAACAAAAAGACCAAAAAGCACTTTCTAGCTTTAAAAGGGGGGCTGAGGTAGATCTTGGGGCTACAGTGCTTGTCAGACATATGTAAGGTATCACCAGCTTTAGAGAGGAGGATGGGACGAAGGAAGGAGAAAGGAAGCAAGAGAGAAAACAGGAAGGGTGCTCCGGAGAACACTAGCAGATAAAATGCATGTCTAATTCACCAAATGCAGACACCTGCAAGGGAGAGCAACGAGCAAGGCCTGGACTCCCGTGCTAGACTCATTCTTCTGGGGAAAAAAACAGATCCATCAAGCCACACGGACTCACACCAGGTCAAAGAAGAGACTGGACAGGAAGAAGGAGGCCATTCAGGTTCGGGCCATACAGAGCAGGTGACAAGGTGCCTGGTGTCCGAGAACATGCAATGGGCGCCGAGGCAGAGAGGGGACACCTGAGATTAGAATGGGTTCGCCAGACTGTTGCAAGGCTGGTAAAGACATGGGAGCTTGCATTCAGGAAGGACACAGTCTCTGCATCAACAGAGCCAGGACAAGGCAAGACAGAGTGGGCTACGTGGTACAAGGCTTAGGTGAAGAGTAGCTGGGGATTACCGAAGAGTGGGCTTGTTTTCAAAGCCAGCACGCTGTGAAATATAGGGGGTGAGGTGGGCAGGGCAAGTAATTTATGTAGATTCAAGTACAGTTTTATGTGAAAGAAGCATGATGCTTTAGAAATCTTAAAGAATTTAGTTAAAATTTGAAAACATACAGGCACAGTTTAGAACATATCTCAATTTACAAATGCCAACTTCCAGAAAGGCTGAAGCTGGATATCCTCCCTCCCTCACTCCACCACAAAGCCAGACTGATTTTTCAACTTCTCTGTTCATTACCTAGCTTGTTCTGTCCCCAAAAGTCTGTAAAATCCTCAAAGAAGACAACAATGCTGTGGATGTGTTCAAATGTAGCCAGAGAAAGCAGGACGGCCCAAAGCTTGGCCCTATTCTAACAGGAGCCAAGCTACTCTGTTGGAACCACAGCCTCACTGGACATGAGCAATACTCCCAAAGCTGACAAGTGGTGGGTGAGGGGATCTATGGGACCCTTCTAGGCACCACTGACCCAATGCTGGTAATTACAAAGGGCCCTGACGGGGAGAGAATGTACACTTTCCTTTCTGTCTAATGATGGCCAAGATTCTGACCCAAACACGTCTACCCAGGCCTTTGAGGGAGGCCAATTTATGGTGATGGATGGGCATCAGGCATTAACATGATGTTGGCCTTGCCCTGAATTCCTCCACCACGCCAACAGGTGAGAGAGATGTAAGATCAGATTACCTGCCAGCCGCCCCAGGCCGCCATTCCCAAGGCCAGCATCTTCCTCTATCTCCTCCAGCTCTTCCAAGTCCAACCCCAACTGCGAACAAACACAAAGGTGAGGACATTAAAGACTGTTTTTGGCCATTCCTAACCTCTTGGGAAACTACTCAGGCATGCGGATCATTTTGTCACACTCTGAAGAAACTGACTGGGATCTGAAGAGGACTGAACCGAATCTCCAGATCAACGTGCATTAATACTCAGTCCAAGCCATCACCCGGAAGTGCCTCTTCCATGTTTAAGCCTTCCCTAGTTTCAGCTTCCTCTCAGAGAACAAATGCTCTTTCTAATCTGGATAACCTTTGATTTCCAGTTCTTGCCTAACTACCTGGTCAGAACCTCCCCCTGTAGGCCATTGAGACAGTGTGAGCAGACACTATGCTGTTAACACAGGTGGGTTAAACCCGAGATGGGAGACACAGGAAGATGACAGAAACTCTGCAAGGTAAGTCCATTTCCAAGAAATAAATCACAAAACAGAGAAACAAACAAACAAAAAAAAAAGAGATGCAGATAAGCTACGGAAAATCTGGGAAATGTATCAATTTCAAAAATTCTGTTTGAGAAGGTCTAAGGCAATCTGTGGCTGGAGAGATAGGTCAGCGGTTAAAAGTACTGGCTGCTCTTTCAGAGGAAACAGGCTCAGTATCCAGCAACCACGTGGTGGCTCCCAGCTGTCTGCAGCTCTAGTTCCAGGGGATCTGATGCCCTCTTCTGGCCTCGAGGGGCATTGCATGCACATGAAGCACACACATTAAAAAAATGAAAAACAGAATTGAAAAAAGAAGAAATTCTGGGGCTGGAGAGATGGCTCAGAGGTTGAGAGCACTGGCTGCTCTTCTAGAGGTCCTGAGTTCGATTCCCAGCAACCACGTGGTGGCTCACAACCATCTGTGGTGAGGTCTGGCGCCCTCCTCTGGTGTGCGGGTGGGCATTCATCGAGGCAGAATGTTGTATACATAATAAATAAATAAATCTTAAAAAAAAAAAAGAAGAAATTCTAAGGCAATTTGTATGGTCAGCATCATGGGGAGTGTCTTCTAGAGATCGTATTGAACCCCTGAGTTAAAGCTCATAAGAATAGTGTTCACATGCACTTAAGTTTTTCTATAGTGCAAATGATTTCCACTGTGCCATTGCTATGTTCACTCAGAAAGCTGCTTCTTTTGAAGTTCTAGTTGTGAGAGTAAGCTGTTCCCTGAGCCTTCTAGCATGTCATACCTTGCGAGGTGACTGCATCATGAGAGCTGTGACCTCGCGGGTGGGTTGAGCAACGGATGAACTCACAGGCTGAGTCAAGACTACCAGGGGAGGTCTAGTTAAAAGAACTGAGTCACAGCGGGGAAGGCACTCTAGAAGAGTGTGCCTGCCCCCCAAACCCCACCTCTGATTCCTGACTTCCGGGAGGGGAGTCTCCTCTGCCACATGCTCTAAACACCAAGGCATGCTGTCTCAGGCCCAGTGAAACTGGCAGCTAAAATAAACCTTTTTTTTTCTTTAATTGATTCCTCTCCAAGTATTTTGTCACAGCAATAGAATGATGACAACACAGCCTCAGAGGAGAGACATGGGTCTCCAGCAAGACTTACACCCATGACAGTCTATGTCCCTACCAGGCCCCCCAAACTCCCCCAACTTATGCTCTAAACAAAGCAGGTGGGATGCTGCAGTGTAGGTGGGAGGACCCCTCTCTAGAAACTTCCGTACATCCGTGCCAGCAGGGAGAAGCCTGCAGGGTCTCCCACAGAACTTCCCCATCAGGGACCAGGGCGAGAAAAGGCAAAGACAGGCTGGGGAGACAAGCTCGGCTCTGCTGAGGCTACAGCCGACCTGTGCAGGAATTACCCCAATGAGAACGGGGTACGGAGGAGCCCTTCTAACGAGAGGACGAGAGGGGCACTTCACACCTATGCAGGGGGGCTGTCTTGAGACGGGGGAGTGGAACCGAAGGAATCAAGACAAATTCAAAACCTACACCTAGGATGGGAGTGGGGAGTACTCTTTCCTAGAAACTTCCAAACCATAGCCTCACCACTCAACTCAGTCTCCCACAATAATTCCATTTATTGCCTTCCCTTACAATCGTACATTCTCCACGGAGGAGGAGGAGGAGGAGGAGGAGGAGGAGGAAACGGCGTGCTGCCTCCTTCCTGGTCGTGTGGCACACACCAGAGCACAGGCGTCCACACCACATCAGTGAACACTCTGCAGGGGACAAACTAAACCTACCTGATAAGTGGCTTCGTCACAGGCAGTCTGAAGACCCAGGTTCACCATGGTGTTCTGCAGCGTGCGGCCCATGTAGAATTCCAGGGAAAGGTAATAGATTCGCTGAAGAAGTAAAGGAAAGAAACTTAGGTTTCCCATTCTGTCTGCACACAGGGAAGGCACAGCAGGAAGGGCGTCACGAAGCTCCTGGGGAGGACTTTTGCGTGAACCCAACACTGATCCCGGCAGGGTAGCCCTACCCTCCTGAGTCTTTAGTGCACAGAACTGACTCGGACAGAGGATCAGGTCATCCTAGGATCTGGGAACAGGCTTCTGTGGCTGGCAGATTCCACGGTGAGCTAGGCTGGCCTCTTACTAGATGTGTGCCCTAAGACAGGCTGCTTTTGCACTCTGCCATAGGATTAAACAGTCTACAGAGGAAAGGTTACCAATTATTAAATACATGCTGGCCGTTGTGTGTTCTCTTGTTCCTGCTGCTTGAAAGACTAGGGCAGGGTCAGGATGACTGAAGCACAAAAGTGGGAAGCAACCTGGGTGACCTGGAGGCTTCTGGAGTCTACAGGAAGTGCACAATAGCCAGGAATGCGGATGCTGGCAACCCAGTGAAGACATTCCCTCAAGGCAAAGCCTGGTTTTTACCGGCTTTGCTTGGTGTGGGGTGTGGTGTGACTGTGGCCACACGCAGTGCTACCAGACCCGGCAGGTCCTATGAGCTACTGAAAGACTCAGAAATCAATACCCCACCAACAGGTGCTAACATGCAGAGACATCTTGAAAGCCACTTTAAAAGGTGACATCCCAAGACAGGGGGTGGCTCTTAGCCAAGTTCCCTTATCTACCTGATGAGAGTCCCCAAAAGAGGAACATGATGCCTCTCTCTCCTTCCTGACATTCTTTGTGTTAGCCACAAAGAACTAACCCTCAAAGACAAAGACTGACACTGACTGTCATGTTCCGGGGTTGTCTTCTGGGACACCCTTGTTTTGTTCCCCGGGCCACTCAGAATTGCAGAGGACCCCCGCAAACTGCTGCTGAGTCTATGGGCCAAAGCAACTTTTCCTGCACCCATACTTCCTGCCCTGCACAGGGTATTTACATCATAACCATCTGCCACTATTACTCTCTTCAGCACGTGCTATCAGAAGTCAGGCCTGACTGGGCCTGGTGGTGGATGCCTCTCACCCAGTACTCGGGAGGCCGAGGCAGCAGCAGGAGGATCACACTTTCAAAGCCTGTCTGGGCAACTTAGTGAGTCCTTGTCTCAAAACAAAAGTTAAAGTGGCACAGGCCTTTAATCCCAACACTTGGGAGGCAGAGGCAGGCAGGTCTCTGAGTTTGGGGCAGGCCTGGTCTACAGAACAAGTTTCAGGACAGCCAGGGCTACACAGAGAAACCCTGTCTTGAAAAACAAACAAACAAACAAACAAAAAACAAAAAAAATCCCAAAACAAACCCAAACAAGCAAACAAATAAGTGAATGATAAAAAGTTAAAAGACGCCCGGGCGGTGGTGGCGCACGCCTTTAATCCCAGCACTCGGGAGGCAGAGGCAGGCGGATCTCTGTGAGTTTGAGACCAGCCTGGTCTACAGAGCTAGTTCCAGGACAGGCTCCAAAGCCACAGAGAAACCCTGTCTCGAAAAACCAAAAATAAAATAAAATAAAATAAAAAGTTAAAAGACTAGACAGATCGCTTGGCAGTGGAGAGCACTTGCCACCTTTCTAGAGGACCATGGCTCATAGCTGGCTCTAACTCCAATCCCGGGCAATCTGGTACCTTTTTCTGGCCCCTGCAAGCACCAGGCACATACAAAACATCCTTATTTACAACATTCATACATTAAATAAAGAAAACTGAGGATATAGCTCCAAGATAGCACCCTTGACCTACACACACAGGCCCCGGGAGACTGTGGAGGGCAGAGGAATGTAGACTGTCAGATGCCAAAGGCTCTGAGGACAGGTGTGTGTGTGTGTGTGTGTGTGTGTGTGTGTGTGTGTGTGTGTGTGTGTGTGTGTGTGTGTGTGTCTGACAACTAAAAGGCATGGTGCACCCAACAGTGTGATGAATGCAAGGCCTTTGACTGTGGGGCCCGAATGCACAAGTCTGCGAGTGTGGTCTTCCCTTGCTTGCTCCCTCCCCAGCTCCCTTCTCCCATTTTTGCAGATCAAACCTAAGGCCTCCCACATGCTAGGCAGCTTCCCCCACACCCAGTCATCTCCCCAGCCCAATTTGCACATTTAAAATGGTAAATTATATAGCTATGAATTTTATTGCAATATAGCTTTTACCCAAAGAAAACATAGTATTAGAAAATCAAAGTTAAACTAAATCTAACAATATGTTTCCATTTATTCATTGTGTGTATGCACATGCTAAGGCACATGTGTGGAGGTCAGAGGACAGCTTTAATCAATCAAATTTCTCCTTCCACTGTGTAGGTTCTAGGGATCAAACTCAGAGAGAGAATCAGGCTTGGCAGTAAGTGCCTTATCCACGGAGCTATTTTGTCAGAAATCCCACAACAGCTGAGGCAACAGGAGAAGACCTCACATTTAATAAAAACAAAACAAAAACCTTCCAATTGAAAGGATGGTGGGATGAAAGTGCCCCAGTCACAGATCCTTTAAAACTGACTAACTATAAGAAAACAGATAAAGTAGGACCTGGCTGTACTTATCTTTAATCCCAGCACTCGGGAGGCAGAGGCAGGTGGACCACTGTGAGTTAGAGGTCAGAGTTGCATGGTGAGACTTTGGTCTCAAAATAATAAAACTGGAGGGGGTGGGGATAGAAGGGGAGATTACTGAAACAGATTACTGGAAAGGGGCACTTTTCAGGGTCACGTAGAAACCTGGAATCTCCCAGGAATATATAAGGATGGTCGCAGCTAAGACTCCTAGCAATAGCGGATATACAGAATGAACTGGCCATTTCCTGTGACCAGGCCAGACTTCAAGTGGAGGGAGCTGGAAACCAACCCAGCCACATAACCTTCGACCCACATTCTGTCCTGCCTGTAGGATCTGCTGGGGTAATGGTGGCCTAGAGACAGAGAGAGTGGCCAATCAATGACTGGTCTAGCCTAAAACCCACCCCTGACATTCCCTGGAGCACCAGGAACTACAGGCTGGATAACCCAGAGACTTAGGATAGAGTAAACCCACCCCTGACATTCCCAGGAGCATCAGGAACTACAGGCTGGATAACCCAGAGACTTAGGATAGAGTAAACCCACCCCTGACATTCCCCGGAGCACTAGGAACTACCGGCTGGATGACCCAGAGACCTAGGATAGAACCAAATGCAGCTGGAGGGAAAAAATGTCAAAGTAATGATCCCTAACAATATTCTCCTATACACATAGATCAGTGCCTAGGTCAACAGTCATCAGAGAGGCTTCATCCAGTAACTGATGGGAACAGATGCAGTGACCCACAGCTAAACCTTAGTGGAGTTTGGGGAACCCTGCAGAAGGGAGGAAGGATTGTATGAGCCAGGAGTAAAGGGCACAAGAAAACCCACAGAATCAACAAACCTGGGCTCATAGGGGTTCATGGCGACCGACAGCCAGGGAATCTGCATGGGACTGACCTAGGCACTCTGCATATATGTTACAGGTGTAGCTTGGACCTCTTGTGGTACTCTTTACAGTGGGAGCACGGGTTGTCTCTGACTCTTTTACTGGCTTTGGGACCCTACTCCCCATACTGGGTCACCTGCCTAGCCTTAATACAGGACTTAATACTGCAACTCGATACGCCATGTTTTGTTGAAATCCATAGGAGACCTGCCCTTTCCTGAGCTGAAATGGAGGAGTGGACTGGAGAGTAGAACAGAGAGGGTGGGGGAGGGGAGGAGGACCGGGAGGAGAGGAAATTGCCGCTGGGATGTAAAATACATTAATTTAAAAATGTATCCACTGTGAGTCCTGCCTTTAGGAGTCAAGGTGCACTCATGGGCTCCCACGAATGCACAGCACCCACTGGTTCCCGCAGCAGGTGCTCACAAGCGCACAATTCATCCTGACCTTTCTCGCTCAAGAACAAACTCACAGACACCTTAAAAGAACTCCCCTTACCAGGCAGCGGTGGCACAAGCCTTTAATCCCAGCTCTCGGGAGGCAGAGACAAGTGGATCCCTTGGAGTTCAAGGCCAGCCTGGTCTACAGAGTGAGTTCCAGGACAGGCACCAAAGCTACAGAGGAACCCTGTTTCGAAAAAGACAAACAAAAAATCCAAAAACAAAAAAACCCAAAACCAAACCAAAAAACAAAGAATTCCCCTAAACCGGGCAGTGGTAGCATGCACCTTTAATCCCAGATGCAAAGGTAGGCCTCTGTGAGTTCGAGGCCATCCTGGTCTACAGTCAGGACTACACAGAGAAACCCTGTCTCAAAAAAAAAAAAAAAAGAATTCCCCTAGAAAACCAGGTAGGAAGATGGAAATATAATAGGCAAAAACCATCTGCATCTACCATGGGATGAAAAAAGTTCAAACACAAACTCATCCCCACAAAATCAAGGAACCATGAGGGATCCAACTGAACACAGACAAGAAAGACAGAGAGACGGCAGAAGACATCAGCAGTGAGTACACACACACACACACAGAGTGTAAAGTCATTCCAGGCTCAGGGGACAGAGAAGGAGCACAAGTTCAAGGTCAAATTGGGCTATAGGGTGTAAAAAAAAAAAAAAAAAAAAACAACAACAAAAAAAACCACCAAGTAGAATTTTTGGGACTTAGACGTCTCTATGTACTGAAACATGGCATGGCCAAAAAGCAGAAAACTCAGCCCTCAAAGCCTATCATGGACTGCAAGGAAGAGCAAAGCTGGAAACAAAAACGTGGCTGAGAAAGACTGGACAAAATGAGACAAGAAAATAATTAGTGGAAAAAATACTGATATTGGTGAGAAAGAACAACACAGGCAGATTCGGTGTGCCAGAAAAGGAAATAATAATGTCGGAAGAGAAGACAATTCCAGAACACTAAAGCTAACCACTGAAAGACTATATTAAAAGTCTTTATAATATAAAAGTCAGAATTTGGTCTCTGCCCCACCCCCATTCTTGATTTGATTACATGAACTAATATTGAATTTCTACACAAATTCCACTATCCTTTCAATGACAGAAACATATGGCGGGGGAACTGGCAAGTCCGTGGACAGCTGTAATTGCACCTGCTGTTATTACCGGTTCACAGTCCACTGCTTCCTGCTTTTTAATCACCTTTATGCTTTATTTGCACTCCACTTGAGCCCACTTATTATTTTATAGAGTTTCCATAGTGCAAAGGAAGCTGCAAGTCATGTCTGGGCGAGGTTTATTAACAAATGTGGAAACATACAGAGTCCAGCTAGATCCCAGCTGCCTAGGAAAATACCTAGTGCTCAAGGACACACGTACAAATTCCTTTTTCCTATGGATGGTATCTCCGTATCTCATGCAGGATGATCTCCTAAGCTCTCAAGAGATGCCAACAGATGTCTAACAGTAAACTCCACACAGCTGAGCATCTCTCCTCTGACACTTTTTTTTTTTTTTTTTGAATGAGAGAAGCTAAAGTGATCAGGTCAATGCAAATACTTCAATCTCCAAAATCTAAAACCACTTTTGGTTCTAGGTATTTATGAGAAGAGACTGTCAGCCAATATGCACCATGTTTTCCCATATGTGTGTATCTGTATGCATATTCATGAGCTTAACTTATAAATTAATAGCAATAATAAAAAGGAAATATAATGCTATTTGATAACAACAAGGAATACACTCAAATGAAGTTATGTGATGTGGCCCCAGGCCTGAGTGGGGGACCTAATCCTACTATTCTGCTAAATGGACAGCAATAAACCGCCCCTACATTCTTTATGCCCATACAGTAATGCAACTCTTATCGCCCATCGGAGCTTCTATGGTAATTAATATAGAGATTATAACAGATTAATTTACAAAGAGTAAAAGAATAAGGGGTGCCCAGATCTCACGAGGACAGATCTATATCACATCCACTCACCTCAGAGCGCAGGGATCACCACAGAAGAGGGAGCAGAATGGCGGTACGTGCAGAGGTATGCAGTGAAATACCATTTCCAGGCATGATAAGGCTGCTGCATAAATGAGCTTTCAGCAGCTGTTTCTGCAAGCACAAGACTTGCACAAGATCAAGCCAGCCAAGAGCCTAGCACAGACGTGGAAGGGGACTCATGAAGCCCCACCCCTGAGAAGCGATCGCAACTGACAGCTGCTGGGGATGGAAGACTTTTTTTCAGCAATGCGGCCTCTGAAAGGCTACCCATGTTCCAGTGCATGGTCCTACACCTGTGTACACACGGATGGTACTAAGTACACTCAGTGTGGTTTTTTGAAAAAAAGGACATGAAGTTGGGAGGGAAAGGTGGTAGTGGGGGAATGGGGAAGAGGAAGTGCCAAGAGATTTGGTCAAAATACGTTATATGAAGATATGACGTTATGGGGTTTATTTCTAGAATTCTCCATCTAACATCTTAAGATTGCAGCTGACTACAGGTAACAGACTTTGAAAGCACAGGTAAAGTGTACAATGGGGTATACTGTACATACAGGCCTCTCTGTTATCTCTATGTATCTACTGTTGAACTGTCACTAACGGAAGAATTATAAAATGCTGACTAGTTGGGAATATGATCCGTTTTGAATGTTCTATTTTGCTGTTCCTAAAAATGTGTGTGTGTGTGTGTGTGTGTGTGTGTGTGTGTGTGTGTGTGGTATATATGCGTGATATGTGTTCAAGTGTGGGCATGTCTGTTCCCTGGTGTGTATGCGGAGGACAAATGACATCTTTTCAGACCAGTTCTCACCTCCCATCTTGTGGTTGTCTCTGCTGCTGCACTACGTCTCAGTCAGGCTTGCCCGTGAGCTTCCAGGTGATTTTCCTGTTTCCGCCTCCCATCTCACTACAGAAGCACTAAGACTACAGATCTGTACCAGCAGATCCAGATTTTACCGGAATTCCAGGGATCTGAACTCAGGCCATCACACTTGAACAGTAAGCCCTTTTACCCACTGAGCCATCTCCCCAGCACAAAATCTTAAGAAAAAAGGAAGGCATGGGTCTCACTGTGTGGTCTTGGCCGTCCCGGAACTCTCTCTGTAGAGCAGGCTGGCCTTGAACTCACAGAGATGCTCTTGCCTACCTCTCCCAAGTGCTGGGATTAATGGTGTAGATATACCATCATGCTCAGCCACAAATCTATACATTTTTTAATTTATTTTCATTATTTTATGCGCATTGGTGTTTTGACTACATATATGTCTATATGAAGGTGTCAGATCTTGGAGTTAGAGATAGTTGTAAGCTGCCATGTGGGTGCTGGGATTTGAACCTGGGTCCTCTGGAAGAACAATCAGTGCTCTTTAACCAGTGAGCCATCTCCTTTAGCCCACCAAATCTATATTTTTAAATCTGTGATAGTTTGTCCTTTCTGCCAAAATGTTTTCCTTCCGCCTAGCACTGTGAAAAGGAAATGTAACTGCGGGGCCCCAAAGACTACACTGAGGACCCAACACATGCTGGGCCTAGCCTTGAAACCTCTGATTGCATTTTCCCGCCAAGATGATCATCACCAGGCAATTTCTTTCACATAAGCAGAGAAGTCTGGCCAGGGACAGTCAGAAGCAGTGGTCAAGTAATGAGAGCCTTGGTCTTGACAGTTGGGAGGTGCTTGCTGCTTAGGATTCCTGCAACCTGTTTTAAGAATGTTCTTGCAGGGTGGTGATGGCACATGCCTTTAATCCCCAGCACTGGGGAGGCAGAGGCAGGGGGATTTCTGTGAGTTAGAGGCCAGCCTGGTCTACAGAAGGAGTTCCAGGACAGCCAGAGCTGTTGCACAGCTGTCTTTGAAAAAGGAAAAAAGAATGGTCTTATTTCCTGATCTGTGTTGATTCTGTTTTTCCCATTTCCTTAAGATGGCTGAGTGAAACCCTTCAACCAAAAGCTTGCCAGAGGAGCCAGCCAAGACAATGGACAGACTTGATGGCCCAAGGAGGCCCAATTCAGGCTAGGCTGCTTTGGCCAGCTGGGTGCAGAGCACAAGGTGCTCGCTCACCCTCTGAACACCACAAAGCCACCCTGGGGTTTCTACCAGGCCAGGCTGGTGTTCAAGCAGCACTGGTTCTCTTCCTCACACTGTTTTAAAGGGTGTCACAGAACCAAATGAGTTAGCCAGCAGTGGCAGCTGTGGAAAGCAGCCCGAGGACACTTGTCCAGTCCCCTTCCCCACCTGAGAGCCACCCTTCAATGCTCAGACTCTCCACACTCAGTTCCGCCCACCCTCCAGGGCAAGGGAGCTCTGGGCTTCCCTGCTGTGGGTCGGAGACTCACTAGCCTGTTTCAGCTAGAGAACAGCAGGATCCTCAAATCCTGTGGGCTGCTGACCTTTGGAATCTGTCCGTAGGACTACAGTGGCCTAGTGGAAGCCTTTGTGTGGAGGTTGCTTTTGTAGTGCTAAGGATGGAACTCCAGTGCTTTGCTCACACGCAAGTGAGCCACACTCCTCAGCCCACTCTTAAAGTTAGGTTTATTTACCATTATGCAAAGCCTACACTATTAGGAGAAGCACAGAAAAGCCCTAATGAAGCTCTCCAGCCATATAAGTAAAACTCAAACACAAATACCACACAACATAGCGAGTGATCTCCCAAAGGCCTCTTAGAAGGTAAAGGGTTTAATAATACCAACAGACGGAGCCTTCATAGAGCTGCTTTTTGTTTTCTTTCCATTGTTTTCTCTTTGGGTTTTGAGACAGGACCTAGCTGGGTATCTCTGGTTGGTTTTGAACTTGTGATTCTAATGCAGACATGTGCCTTCTCATCACACCTATCCTGATGCCCTTCACAAAACCACCTCCCCGAATCTCAACCAACTTCTTTTCCCTCTTCTGAAAAAAAAAAAAAAATACTTAATTAGGAGTCTCCATTTGCAGAGTGTCTGGGCACCATACTGGAAAGGAAAAGAGAATTTTCAACATTCGGGGCACAAAACAAAGACTCGGGCAACCGCTTTCATTGGAATAGCCAAGGCTGCTGCAGCAGTCTGAAATCTCTGCTCCTGTTTCCAGGATCATGTGGCAACATTCCCCTTGTCTGTTTGGTTCTGTGCACTCACTGATGACAGGACAACTCTCATCAACAGACTACCTCTGCCTGTCCGTCCGGTGGCATTAACATGACACAGGCATACAACTATAGACCAGTAAGCCGGTGCCCACAGGCCCGGTCCTGGGAAGGCTCCTTGCCCCTTTAGACATACAGAGCCAAGCCAGGGGCTAGGTCTTCATCCTCCTGTTTCCTTTCTATAAGATGAACAAGGCCCAGACCCTTCCCAGCATGAACTGAGTCTAATGACAGGAGAAAGAACCGCCTACCTGCCAGACAAGACCTGCCCTCATCACCTTCTAACCATAGCACAGAATCCACACTACATCACTCGGTTCCTGGGGGTGGGGAGGGTGTCTCTCCTAGGTCAGCCTTACACACCAAGCATGGTATTTGCTATAGGATATGTGGCCTGCCTGCCACAACTCTACAACCCCCTACCTTATCTAGTGAGTATTCTAGGGCTTGAGATGGTGGGCTCAGTCATAAAGCAGACTGCTGGCAACTTTCCAACTCAGAGACTGGCAGGAAGCAGGAAGAAGGCACCAGCTAGGGGAGGAGGGGCCCACCCAGTACCTCCTGCTGATCTTGACTCTGAACACTAAGCACTCATACTGAAAATGGACAGCAATGATTTTGTCTTGTTTTGTTAAGTTTTATTTTTAAATTTGATTTATGAATATGAGTGTTTTATCTGCATGTATGTCTGTACATTCCTGCCCAGAAGAGGGTATTGGGATCCTTTGGGACTGGAGTTATGAATGGCTGTGAGCCACCATGGGGGGCTTCTGGGAAAGCAGTCGGGACTTCTAACTGCTGTGCCACCTCTCCAGCCCAGCAGCAATTTTTTTAAAAATCATTTTAAAATAGTTGAGGTAGAGATGAGGTCAATTAAGTTACAATATTTCATAAAGGTACAGTGGTCCTTATAGCCATTTATAGGCCTATACAGTAGGAACTCTCCAGAGAAACAAAACCAACAAACAGCACACACTGGACAGGAGGCTCTGCGAACTAACTGTGCAGTACAAGATCAAACTCTGCAGGACTCTGCAGGGCAGACCAGGCTGGCAGAACTGCAAGGCCAGTCCATAGGCAAGCGGTTAGCAGAATTCATTCTAAGAGGCTTTCAGGCCCTTGAAAAACGCACTAAGGTATGTGCAGTTGGTCTTCGTGGCCAGAGGGCCTACACACTTGCTTTGTTCCTATTCTTTTCCTAAGTGGTAAGAATAATACATGCAAACTGGTCATTGCTAAGGACATGGTGGCACAGACCTATAATCCCAGCAGAGAGGCAGAGATGGAAGGATTTGGAAGTGAAGTCAGCCTGGGGTTACAGCCTCAAATAATAACAAAAAAGCAAAACAAAACAAACGGCAAGGAGTGTCTTTTATACTCCAGCCTCATCTGACTTTGTGCTCATGGGGTAACTTAGAGAAAGTCACAAGAGTGGACACTGGCTGCCAGGAATCACATAGGTGATGCAGGTGATGAAGGGTTGGGCAGTGCAGGCTCAGTACTGCCTTGACCTTGTTAGGTAGCTGGGGTTGACCCTGAGTCTGATTCTCCTGCCTCCACAAGATCACACTGGGATCACAGGTGTATGCCACCACGCCCTGTTCATGCAATGCCTGAATCAAGTCCAAGTCTGCGTCTGTCAGGCAAGCACGCCAATACCAAAATGGATCCTTCTCCCTCTCTTTTTCAATCTTAATGACCTTCCTGGCTTTACCTCATTCTGAAATTATTTTCTGTGGCAGTCAAGGATCCAGATTTACCTGAAGGAAGTCTGTGATGGTTTGATTAGAAATGGCCCCATAGATGGATATATTTGAATGCTTGGTCACCAGGGAATGGCACTATTGGGTGGTAAGGCCTTGTCAGAGGAAGTGTGTAACTGTGGGTGGGCTCTGAGGTTCAAGCCGGGCGCTGTGTCTCTCTCTTCCAGCTGCCTGCAGATCCAGATGTAGAACTTTCAAGCTACTCCTCCAGCACCATGTCTGCCTGCATGCTGCTGTGCTTCCCACCATGGTGACAATGGTCTAAACCTCTGAACTGGAGGAAAGCCCCCATTAAATGATTTCTTTTATAATAGTTTCTGTGGTCATGGTGTCTCTTCGCAGCAACCAAACACTGACAAAGACGGTAGCAACTAAAATTTTAATTAAATTAAAGCTAAGCAGAGTGGTATATGCCTATAATCCCAGCCAGGAGGCTGTGGTAGGAAGCTCACAAGTTCAAAGCCAACTGGGCTACACAGGGAGACCTGTCTCAAAACAAATAAAATGCAAAAACAAACCCAGGGATTTAACTGTTAATCTCATCCCCCAAATCACCATCCTATAAATCAGAATAATGCTGTCTGTCCGGGCACTGTGTCCCAGGCAAGTTTACACATAAAATTAGCCATCACAGCCTGTCAGAGCAGAGGCCAAAGGTGCATGCTCACTGACAGGAGTCTTCATCTGGTCAACACTGCACAGCTGCCTGCTGTCAGTTTCAGGCCAAAGACCTTCGTTATCTGCTGTGGGGGGAAGCCTGCCCAAGGGAAAGGTCACCTTCACACACACCAGTGGGAACACATCAGGTGACTAGGAATGCCAAGAAGATTCCAGCATTCGCTCCCGTTGCTGATAAATTCTAACAAAGCCCAGATGTGGGGCTCACAGAGGGGCCTGGCTGCTGCATTACCTCCTCAGAAGCCAGTCCAGCCAGACTGCAAATTCATTCCGGATATCTTCTCAGAACTGCTTTTCCTCAGCCTCCTTCTACCATCAGGCCTCAAGCTGACGGGGCCGAACCATGGTCCAGGGGGCCCCAAAGTGAAGGTCACTAGCCACAGGGCACTCAGCTGGCTACTCAGCTGGCTTTCCAAAGACCTCGATAGAGATTGTGCACCTGCACACCACACACATGACAACAAGATTCTGGCGGGGCCTGTGAATGGACTTCATTTGCCATTTGTTTTCGTGGCCAGAGTTGAGGGCCTAAGTTTAGTTCCTGACTTCACACCCAAATTTAACCCACCCTCTGCACTTATCAGCCACAGAGCAGACTCCTCAATCAAAGGACATTCAAGGTATCTGGTCCTTTATTTTCAAGAGAAGGTTTGGAATACCCGCTGCAAATGGCCAGAGGCACTACAGACCATCACTTTAATCTTTCTTTCAGCTGGCGGAGGTGCATGTTTTTATCACTGGGGAGGCAGAGACAGAGGGACCAGCCTGGTCTACCCAGTGAGTTCCAGGACAGGCTCCAAAGCTACAAAGTAACCCTGTCTCGAAAAAAATAAAATAAAATAAAAAAAATCTTCCTTTCTTTCTTTTGGAGATGGGGGTCTCACAGTTTGCTATTTTAAACTTGTGTTCCCTGACCCTTGGAATGAGTATAATCAGAAGTCCATTATTTAACTGAGCATGCTCAGGAGTGAACCAGTCCCAGTGTATCTACAGGCCTCCTTAATAACAACCCAATGTGGGCTCTGCTCTGGGAGGGCACTGCTTCAGAGATAACTTCCATGCACTCCTTGCTTGCTGCAAACTACAAGTCTTTCTCCACCATGTCTGGCTCGTGACTCACCACAATTCAGATTGACTGTGCTCGGCTACACCACAGTGCCTTACCCCAACTTCACAGAGGCCTTCTACTAATTTGAACCCTTTATGTTACACCTTCCTTGCTGTTAACCATCCTCAGATCTTTCTGGACGGAGGTTTTTCTTTATTTCTTCTTCTACACAGGGTTCTACTGTGTAGCCCTGGCTAGCCTAGAACTCACTATGGAGACCAAGCCTTGAACCCAGAAACCAGCCTGCCTGTGCCTCAGAGGTATGTGCCAGCACACCCAGTAAGGTTTTGGTTTTTGAGACAGGGTCTCTGGCATGGTTCACGCTGATCTTAAACTTGCTATGTAACCAAAGACATCCTTGAACTCTTCTGGCTCCCAGAATTTCTGCATAGAGGGAATGCCAACATAAAGTGGGAACATTTTACAAGCAAACACAAAACCTTAGCCTGTCAGAATGACAAAAAAACATCAATAGATTACCTGGCTCAACTCTCCTCATTTTAAAGATGTGAAGCTAAGAATGGCTTGAAAAAAAAAAAGAAAAAGAAAAAGCTGAGCTGGGCGGTAGTGGCGCAGGCTTTTAATCCCAGCACTTGGGAGGCAGAGGCAGGCGGATCTCTGTGAGTTCGAGGCCAGCCTGATCTACAAGAGCTAGTTCCAGGACAGGCTCCAAAAGCTACAGAGAAACCCTGTCTCGAAAAACAAAAAACAAACAAACAAAAAAGCTATATTCAGCTAGCTGGTGTGAGGTGTCACTCAAGGTCACTCTGGGCTACACAGAGGGATCCTGCCTAAAAGGAGCAGGGGTGTCAACCCAGACAGCAGCACACCACAGACAAGCGGAAAAATCAGGGTGGACAGGAGTTTGGGGCTGAAAGTGTGTCTCAGTGATGTTTACCCAGAATGCTTCAGGTCCTATATTTGACCTCCAGCACCAACGAGGAAAACAAAAACTAAAAAAGGAGTCAGACTCAGGTCCAGGCCTCCTTTGCTATCCAGGTCTTCTGGTCCCTAAACTGAGTGGCCTCCAACGAGAAGGATGGACTTCTAGACTTCGTCAGGAATGAAAACAGTCCACGCTTTGTCTATAATTACTAATTTCTAGTTTCTAATAACCACAATGCTAGGGTTGGCGAGATGGTTCAATGAAGAGCACGGCTGCTCTTTCAGAGGACCTGGGTTTGATTCTAAGCACCTACATGGCGGCTCACAAACTAACTCAGGTCCCAAAAGATTCATCACCCTCTTCTAGCCTCCACGGGCACCAGCCTTAAAACTGATGTACAGGAGGCAAAACACCCATTTTACTTGTATTTATATAATAAATATGTATTTATTGTTCTATAAAATAATAAAATTAAGAAAGAAACAAAACCACAATGCCTCAAAAAAAGTCAATGACACTTCTAATGTGAGCACCATATGGCGGAACCATGGTCAACATCTCCCTACTAGTCATTGTTTTTTTTTCTTGTTGTTTTATTTTGTTTTGTTTTTTGAGACAGGGTTTCTCTGTGGTTTTGGAGCCTGTCCTGGAACTAGCTCTTGTAGACCAGGCTGGCCTCGAACTCAGAGATCCGCCTGCATCTGCCTCCTGAGTGCTGGGGTTAAAGGTGTGCGCCACTACCACCCAGCTAAGTCACGGCATATTTTTAAGAGAAAAAAGGAATTTAAAAAAATAAACAATTTAAAAATGATTGTTAGAGAAATTTGATAAAGTGCTGGTTTATCAAATATGCCTCCATAATCCCATTGTCTGAGATGTGTAGGTTCACAGCCCTCAGGCACTGCCGGAGTCAGGGATGGCTCTGAGGTGAGTTGTTGGTAGTCCACTCCCACTCCTCACAAGTACACTGGAGTAGCTGAGTCCACACAAGCACACACCAGACCTGGATCCACCTCCCACTTCTAATTCACTGATGTTTGTATGACGCATGTGAGCACAGGCACACATCTGCCACAGGACAACTCCAGCGCTCAGAACACAGCCGACACGCCTTGTTCTTTCATCCCACCAAGGGTCTAGGGTTCAAGTTCGGGCTTGCGTGGCAAGTGTCTTTGCACCATCTCACCAGCCCTTAGCTTTCCAATTTTATATAGTTTTCCTGTGTGGATCTGACAAACAACCGTCTCCCGTTCACAAGCCAGGCCAGGTTATTTATGTTTTGGTTTTTGAGACAGGGTCTCAATCATGAGAACCCTGCTACAGCACGCCGTATATGAGGGGGTTATCAGTGTAAACCACCTAAACATACCCATCCGCACTAAAATAATTAATATATGGGTATGTGTATGCAAAGTGGGGCATGGGGAGGAAGGTTTCCGTCTGGAGTGAGGACGGCAGACAAGCCATCACACCTGACCGAGGACCAGGAGACTCCCAAGGTAGATGGCTGCATGGAGACACATTTCTTTAATCCTTGGCTCCATCACAACCGGAGCCCTAGTGTCCTCCAGCTCCTGGGAAAAGACCATGAACATGCAGGCGGAGCTGTATCCTTTGTTCCCCTCTGCCTGGACAACACCAGAGACTCTGAGCTAATCTACTAACAAGGCTCTGGAGGAGCCACTGCTCCTGGCCACTGGCCCTGGCAGTTATCCCAAGCCCTTGTTGTAATAACCTGTTTTAGCCATTTGGGGCCACTTCTTTAGAAGCTGTCTTGCATACTAAATATGAAGAGGCCCAACCGGTAGTCTAACAGCCTGTCCTTGCCGTCTTTATTGTAGAAAGGGAAAAGCCTCGGGATGAGTGTGGAAAGCAATTAGTTTTGACTCCTAGCAATTATCAAATATACTTTAAGGCCCTAATAAAAAATTAATTACTCTAAAGTTCTGTCAGTAAAGCAGCTGCTGGGTGCCTAGGTTTCTATTGCAATCAAAACATCACTAACTGGCCCCAGATCAGCAAGTGTCTTTTCCTTACTAGTTTACACTCTAGCTTAGTACAGGGTAGGCAGAATTCTCCATTACAAAAGAAAAAAAAATAAAGGAAGGAAGAAAGAAAGGAAGATCTGGCAACAGGGGGCTGTGCAAAAATATTAGACATCCATAAATTGAAAAAACACTGGTGTGTATTATTGATCTAGAACCCTGTTTATGAGTGGAACCACAAATGGTTTGGGATGAAACAAAATCCACAAAATTGTGCAACACACAAATCTACATGCCTGTGTATTCAGGAACAGAAATTACCTGGAACACAAATGGCAAAGAATCACGAGGACTGTGGGGCTTGGTGGAGTTGCCTGTGCCCTTAATTCCAGAACTCGGAGACAGAGGCAGGTGGCTCTCAGTGAGTCTGAGGACAGTTTAATTGCACAGAGTTACAGGCCAGACAGGGCTTTATAGTGGGTTATGTGTGTGCGTATGTGGGGGAGGAGAAAAGATAACTGCCAAAAAAGACTCTCTTCAATTAATTTTTTTTTCCTACAGAAAACTAACATTTGCAAAATGGAGAAAATAACCTTTAAAGCAATCTCCAAACACGTTTTGCCAAGGTGGAGACCTCAAAGACAACCTTCTGAACCCTCCTATTTTAGGCAGGCATTACAAATGATTTTCTTCTCATCAGTCTTGGGGGGGAGGGGGGTTGGAGGCGGGCACAATTCCCTGCAGAAGATCTCACCCCTTTCCAACTCGTAAAACTACTGGGCCTGGTCCCAGTCCCCTGTTCTCCACTCGGGGCTGCAGAAAAACAAAGGGGGTGGGTAGTGGAAACACCAACTCTGCAGCCATCTCGTGAAAGTTCGCAGCTGGAAACCAGCCAGAAAAATCAGCCTGGACTTGGGGCCTGGCAGCTGCAGAACAGCAAACCCCAACCGCACTTCTTGCAGACCTGCGACTCCGTTGAGCGGGCCTGGCTCTGGGCTGTCAGATTCGGGACCACACACTCCAGGGGACTAACTGCAGTGGAAGACGAGGGCCACTCAAAACCATCCTCAGGACTGGGGGCTGCGGGCGGGGGAGCCAGGGGATGGCTCTCAATCAGAACAAAACCCGCAAGAGCAGGGTGTGCACGCGTCCTTCTAGAGAGGATGCATAGCTCTACTGTCACTTCGCTGGTCACTGGTGACCGTGGTGCAACAGGGACCAGGGCCCACGGGCGACACTGAGGGGCGGAACCCGCCCTGCCCAGGGCCGTGTCCCCCTCCCGGGAATCGCGGCCAGCTCACCTTGGGGTCCCGCTCGTAGTAGTGCTGCTGCGTGCGGATCCAGCGGCCCACCAGGTGGTCGCGCACCGTGTGGGCCAGCGCAAAGAAGTAGTCGCGGGGCGTGGCCACATTGCGGTCCTTAACCAGCGTGAAGTGCAGGTGCCTGTTGAAGCTCTTCCGCACCTCGGCCACGTCGCCCAGCCCCGCGAGGCCACGCACGCTGATCTGCTTCTGCCTCTCGCTGTCCGTCAATGGCTTCGCCATGGCACCAGAAGAGGCAGAGGACGAGGGATGGATCTGGAGCGAGCTGAGAAGACTCTAACCCCTAGGATGCTGCGGCGTGTCTGGCGCCAAGGACTGCGGCGGAGGCCGGCTAAAACAGATTGCGCGTGCGCACTTCGAGAGGGCAGGGCGGCGCCGAGGGGCAGGGCCTGAGCTGGAGGCGGGCCGCGGGGGAGAAAAGACCGTGGATTTAGGAGACCGTGTTGTTTTTTAGCCAGGAAGACAGCGTAGACGTTCAAACGTTGGGGAGTGGTCTATCACTTTTACTGGTGTATCTGAAGCTGGAGTGACCGGTTTACAGCTCCACTATACCTGAGATCCATACACTACTTTACGGGACAAAAGTAGAAACAGAACTAGTGGGTGCGCCTGCCACACCAGAGGGCATCCAGGAACCCTTGCCATCCAGAGACTTCCTGGAGTTTCTGGGGCTGAGTCGCTGGCTCTACCCAGAATCACCAGATGTCCACTTTAGGACTGCCTTGGGTGCTAAACTGCAGAGGTGTCCTGTCAAATGTTAAGAGCGCATGCTTGACAGGCAGCCTCCAACGCCTGCTGGGTCCTGTCGCTGAGCTGACAGGTGGTTCTGAAAATACACCTAAGAAAATAAAAGGTTGTTTATACAATAATTGCAAATTCAGAAGTCCCCATGACACTTCACTTTAGTTCTGGGGAACAAATTGCATGGAGAGCCTCAAAATACAAAATACAAATGGCTAGTCTAGGCTTCAGTGATAGACCAAGCTATCATAAAATACTGATGCGTGTGTGTACACATGCATACATACATGTGTGTGAAGAATATATACACATCCATGTACATCCATACACACATATGAATTATATCACATATATGAATATATGTATACATACATATATGTATGTATCTATATCATCTCCTTATCACTCTGAATGACTACCAGGTCATTCAGAACCCCCGTTCCCTAAATTACACACTAGCAGACATAGAGCCCTTTGATCTGAAGCAGGAAGAAGGAACACCTTATGGCTGGAGGCGCTCAGTCTCTTTGACAGAGACACACTCCCTCCAACTCGTGCGTGCGGAGAGCCACTTCCAAAGCCACAGCTCAGCACTGTCTCCCAGTGAGCAGACAAGATCCACTGGTCCTTAGCACACAGGGCGGCCAGCTGTAAACTCATCTGTCCTCAGAAGAACTCTCCTTTTCCTTTGTTCTGGAGAAGCTCCCCCCCCCCCCACACACACACACATAACGAGGCTTTGGGTTGCTCTGTTAGGTAGTCTGAAGTTCCAAAAGCTTAACCTGTGGAGCCTCTCTCCTTCCGCCTCTGCCTTGCGGATAAGATGTGAGCTCTTAGTAGCTACTGCTCCAGCTCCACTTGCCTGCCCAATGTCAGACTTCCTGCAGTGATGGTCATGAACTCTCACCCTCTGAAACTGTAAGGAAGCCTCCAATAAACTCTTCTTCTATTTAAAAAAAAAAATGTCCCGGTGTAGGGTTGGAGGTGTGGCTCAGTAATAGACGTGGTTTGCAAAAACAAAACTAGTTGTTTTCCTGGTTTGATAGTTCCGAATTAATTTACCTCAACCTCTTCATCTACAGACTTTCTCAGGAGACAACACCCTGGAGTGACCTCCCCTTGCTCCTGTCTACTCTGGAACTCACTCCAGGGCTTTATCCTTGCGATGCTGAAGCCAGCAAGATCAGATTCCAGCCACTGATGACAGGGCCTGTGGGACTCCTGATAGTCTGGAGGCTGGGAACTCTGGCTAATGTTCTCTGTCAGTGACTTTGCAGTGCAGGAGTCACACCAGTGTGTGTGCCCCTACAACACTACTTGCACAGGCCTGTGGAACAGACTGCAAGCTTCAAAAGACAAAACCATTAGAACTGGCCACGCCTGTAATCCCAGCCCTGGCTGAGGCCAGCCTCATAGGCAGACCTATTTCAAAACAAATAGTTGGCCAAAGGTAAGTTTTCTGGTGTGACAGATTACATCTAAAATCTGGAAAGGTTCAGCCGCCTACCTTGTCAGGGTATAGGGACCCTATTGCTCTAACCAGAGGAAGGGGGAGTGGGCGGGGCTTGTCTCTTAAAGGGACAGGACAGACCATTACAATATAACCCACATTCAGGAAAGCTAGTGGGAACTGGTAATGATCAGCTGCATTTCCTCAACACAGTGACTTTTGTTTCCTCCACACTAGGAGTGAACCCAGTGTCCTGCACAGGCTAGGCAACTGCCCTTGGCTTGAGACATGATGCTGTTGTATTCTCGGCTGGCCTCAAACTCATGATCTTCCTACTTCAACTTCCTGAGTACTGCGTGTGGGGCCCAGGGAAACCTGGCCACACATAACGGGGCCCAAGCCATGTGGGGCCCAGGCCGCACAGGTACGATGGCAGGCAGCATGGGGGTTTCAGGAAAAGCCATAAGCTTCCTTCCACCCACGGAGGGCCAACATTCCAACGTTTAGATAAGATCACCAGATGTCCCTGAGCTCAGGACTCAGCCTATTCCCCTTTTGCCAAGAGCCCTAGACAAATGTCAGCCAATTGAGGTCCTGAAGTCTGGAAATCCCCTCACCCACAACCTCTACTATGATAAAAAACTCTACCCAGACTAGGTTTGGCACTCTCTGCTCTCAACTGCTGTGTCAGACAGGTGAAGAGTCCAAGCTTAAACTTGAATAAAGGCTCTTTGCTTTTACACAGAAGTGTGGACTCCATGGTAGTTTTGGGGGGACCCCGTCTTTGGATGTCCCCCACTAGAGTTACCCTCCATGAGCTGCAGGTCCCACACTTCCTCAGGGAAGCTCCTAGCCTAGACTCTTCCTGCAAACCACCACCTCCTAGCAAGGGCCAGTGTCCAACAGCACTCTCTGTAGCCTGCTCCCAGGTCCTGTGGCTGGGCATGGAACAGCAGCAGAGGGGCTGGGCAGGTGGTAACTGAAGACAGACACTGAGCCAAAGCTGGTGGTCGTTCTGATGGGTCAGACTCATGTCTTTGACCCTAACAAGTCTGGACTACATAGCTTTAGGCCAGCCAAGGATAGCAAGACCAGGTCTTCAAAAAACACAAACAAAGCTAGATACAAAGAACATATACTGTGAGGTTCCAGTTATGTGATGTTGGAGGGCTGACACAAACAGGTGTCATAAAGGGGCCAGAGGTGTAGCTCACAAGCATATGTTCAATCTCCACAACCCAAAACAGATGTGTGTCACCATGAAAACCAGACAAGGGTTTCCAGGATACTGAGTGAAACTCTCTGGGGTGGTAGACACGTTCTATACATTTTAGGACTATGAACTAACTGCATGAGGGCAAGCAGGTCACACTATCATTTATGTAGTAGTTTTAGGGTCTGTGTTGCAGTGAACCGCTTGTTTGTCCCGGCCGCCTGGCTAGCTTAGCCCTGAAATAACCACACAGAAATTGGTCCCTCAATTCTAGCTTCTTATTGGCTAAGTCTTACATCTTTTTTTTTTAGCTTTATTTATTTATTTAACTTTATTATGTTCATTGGTGTGAAGGTGTCAGATCTCATGGAACTGTATTTTCAGACAGTTGTGAGCTGCCATGTTGGGTGCTGGGAATCGAACCCGGGTCCTCTGGAAGAGCAGTCAGTGCTCTTAACCCCTGAGCCATCTCTCCAGCCCCCTAAATCTTACATCTTAATTTAACCCATTTCTATTAATCTGTGTATCGCCACATGGCAGTAGCTTACCGGCAAAGCATGTCTATCTCTGGTAGTGGATCCATGGTGTCTCCCTGACTTTCTTTTCTTCTCCCAGTGTTTAGTTCTGTCTTCCCTGTCTACCTAAGTTCTGTCCTATCAAGAGGCCAAGGCAGTTTCTTTATTCATTAACCAATACAAGCAACACATAGGCAGAAGGAGCTCCTACACCAGATCTGTGCATTTTACTATATGAAAATGATACCTAATGAAGAGAAAACAGCTGGACTGGTAAAGGCTAGAAACAGCCTCTACAAAGCAGGCAGCCGTAGCCAACAGCCAGCCCTCAGAACAGTCCCCAAGTTCCTCCTGAGTGTCCTTTCATGCAGCACAAGCTGAGCAGAGACTGAGCCAAACATGGAGCTGTGGCTAAGAAGGGGAGGCAAGGAAGACTTCTTGCCAAAAGTCTATTTGCTTTGCTTTGCTGCTGAACCCTGGCTGTTTGATTTGGGTGGAGCTCTGCCTGGGAGCATCCACTGACAAGGCAGAGGAGCAGAAGACCCTACAAGGAAATGCCAAGCAGAACGAGGAGGGAAGGCCCACGTGATCCATCAGGGATCTCAATCTCCTCCACTCTTCTGGTAAGACTTCTCTCAGTTGAGGGCCCCTCCTCTAGGGTCACAGTTAGCCAGCTGGCCTGGCTCTTCTCTCAAGGGTTAGTGAGACTGCAGGTCTGAAAAAGGCCTTTGGGTTGAAATAACAACAGCATCTGCCCAGGTAAGAACAAAAGAACATGTGGTCAGGCTTGACTAAAGAGACCTGCCCAGAGAAACCTGTTGTTTGTGTTTCTCTGGCAGCGTTGTGCCAGGAACATAGGACCTCACAGACTCTGTGGAAGCCCCTGAACTTCATTCCCAAGTTCATGCTTCCACTTTTCAAACTGCTTTACTGAGATGTAGTTTACATACCATAAGCTAGCTGTGTAAAGTGCACACTTCAAAGGGTTTTTAGCGTTATTACAGAGTGGTGCCACCGTTACAATTTAAGTGTACATGACCTTTCACTGTCTCCCCCAAATCCTGCATCTGTACCAGTCTGAACTTACTATCAATTCCTCCATATCTGCTCGGGGAAACTACCACCTTGATTCTGCCTTTACGTTGGGTATTTTACGTGAGCCAAATCATATAATATGTAATCCTTTGCGTCTAATCCTGCTCTCTTTCCACCACTGTGCTGAGAATTACACCTAAGGCCTTTCTCCACATGCTAGACAACATCACCCCATGGATTTAATCACAGCCAGGGACTTCATTCTTTTTAAAGGCTGAATTACATTCCAACGTGCTCCTTTTATTTTATGGTGTTCTGCCTGTATGTGTGTCTGTGCACCACATGCACACCACATTCAGAGGCCAGAAAGGGGTATCAGATGCCCTGGGACTGGAGTTCCAGATAGTTGTGAACTGCCAAGTGGGTGTGGAACTCAACCAGGGTTCTGGAAAAGCAGTCGGTGCTCTCGACCAGTGAGCCATCTCCCCAGCCCTAATGTACTCATTAAAAAAAATAAAAGTCCTTTGAAGATCTGGGATTGTGGCTTAGTAGCAGAGTTGTTTTTTTGTTTTTTTTTTAGATTTTAATGCTGTGTATCTATTTGTTTTTTTTTTTAAAGATTTGTTTATTATGTGTACAGCATTCCTTCCATGTGTGCCCACATGCCAGAATGGGGCGCCAGGTCTTATTACAGATGGTTGTGAGCCACCATGTGGTTGCTGGGAATTGAACTCAGGAGCTCTGGAAGAGCAGTCAGTGCTCTTAACCACTGAGCCATGTCTCCAGCCCAGTAGCAGAGTTTTTGTCTGGTATGTGTGCACACCCCTTCCCCCCCTAATCTTAGAAAAAAAATTCTTTGAAATTTCCTACTCCTCAGAAAGTTGAGACTCTTATTTTTATTCCCACATCTCTCACCTTAAACTAATCCTGGCAGGCCTCTGGGCTTTGGCACTTTGATTTGCAAATGTCTGAGCTGCCCTCCGGGAGTGGCTTCCAGCCCTGAGTTTTCAGAGCACCCCAGCATAGCAGACATCCATTGCCTGGCTCTGTACCATGGAGCCTCACCAGGGGCTGGGGGTGGCTCAGTGGAAGAACAGGCATGCTTGTGCTGGGCACTCTTCCGACCCTTCAGACGGCTCCTGGAGACAGCCTTATGGGAACTCTCTGCTGGGGAACTATGCAAAACCTGCAGCTGACAGCAGGATTTACAAGGCAGCACCCTCTGCCATAGAAACCGTCGTCTCTATAACGGCGGTTGATAAAGGAGTGGCTAGGCCTAGAGGTGTTGTTTCTAGTCGCGTCGATTCCTCACCATCACAGAACACATTACAACCATGACTGTCTCTTTTGTTCGCTTCTTTTTCCAGACAGGGTTTCTATGTGTAGTGTTGGTGCCTGTCCTGGAACTAGCTCTTGTAGATCAGGCAGGCCTCGAACTCAGAGATCCGCTTGCCTCTGCCTCTCAAATGCTGGGATTAAAGGTGTACGCCACAGCCCAGTAGTTTACCACTGATTCTTTAGGGTGGAGCCCAGCCTGTGGGGTGTGGGTTGGTGTGACCAGGAACACTACGGTCACTCTTCCCCCACAAGGAATGAGATAGCACGCTGGCTTAGTGTGAGAAGGGAAGCCTCTGGACCTGGGTCTCACTCACTAGAGAATCCTTTGAGTGCCTGAGGGCCCAGCTTGCCAGTGGCAATGAGGGCTACTTGTGTGGCTAGTGACCCAGTCTGGGTTCTGTGGATGCCCAGCAAGCACACTGCCCCTCACCACACCTCAAACCCAGAACTTTAAAACTGTTTAAGTGAGGAAGCCTCTGTAATTATGGCAAAATCTGGAAGCCACACAATAAAAATGTGTATGTAAATATAGATTTGATCAGTTTAAATAAAAAGTTTCAATATACACTAACAAGCTACCATAAAATCAAAAGGGTAGGCAGTAGAGAAAAAAAAAAAACTACCTCATCACAATGTAAAGATCCTAAAATCAGGGGGAAAAAAATGACCAGTGTTCTGGATAAATGGCAGATACTAACAGATGTTCCACAGGAAACACAATGACACTTAAAAACAAAGATAAATTAGAGGAATCATTAGTCACATTTTATCAATTGCCAGACTGGCAAACATCAAACCATGGGCAATCGCTGCCTTGGTGAGGGAAGCCAGTCCCAGTTACCGGTGGGGTAAAGAAACTGGCAATGTCCGCTCCATTTAAAATGCTAATGTCCTTGACCGGACAGTGTCAGGTGGATTGCATACGTGGGCATGCAAACAGGACAGCCTGAGATCTTGTCATCTAAATGAGGGATGCTTGTGGGAGCCACCAAAGCATCCAGCCAGGGTGTCCATCATTCAAGTAGGAGCAGTGTAGGGCAAGGAACATGGCAGGAGGTGCCTGGGGTGTCGGGTGGACCCAGTGGGGACCACAGGCGTACAAGGCCAGAGTGATGCAGCTGTTTAGAAAGAACAATAAAGTCCTCTTTATTATCACGAAGGATGCCAAGAGTGGGGTGACTTGCACGGTTTGCTGGGCCTAAGAATATCCCACAGTTTATTAGTGTTCTTTTGGGCAGTATCCAGCTGTTTACTTTTTCATGAGTGAGATCACTAACCTGCAATGAGTCCACTTTTGTATTCCGTCCTGCGGGTTTGATGCTTCGCCTCTGGAGGGCTTTAAACATTCAGGCCATTAGCTATAGAAGAAAGGGGCAGTGGGGCCTCTGCCAAGGAGCGAGCGGTGCAGTGTGGGAAAGGACAGGATTTTCCATGCCTTCTTCAGCAAAACCTTCCGGGCTCTAGTCCCAGGTGACTTTTATCTGGAAAGACTCCTTCCTGCTTTATCTTTTTCTTTCCTTTTTTTTTTTTTCCCCTTTTTGAGACAGGGTTTTTCTGTAGTTTTGGAGCCTGTCCTGGAACTTGCTCTATAGACTAGGCTGGCCTTGAACTCACAGACATCCTCCTGCCTCTTGGATTAAAGGCATGCATCATCACTGCCAGTCTGCTTTATCTTTTTATTTGGACACAAACCAATCCAAGGTTTTATTTTAGGGAGACCACCAGGCTTCCTTTGGTCTGGTTCTATGGTCTCCTTACCTTGGAATTTGGGTCCCATGGACCACCCTCCCCCCCCCCCCCCCCAGGGAATGTCAGGTCTTACCCAGGCTCCCTCTAACCTTTCACCTGTGAAGTTACTGTTTCTGTAGTGAGAAGCCATTCAAGACGGCAGCTACAGTCGTGCAACGCAGGCTCCACTGTACAAGGACCCAGCTTCTTCAGGGTCATGTGACCATCAAGAGGCAAGACCCTCTTGGAGTGACCTGAGCAGTATGGAAAAGGTGGCAGAGAACTGAGAGCTGGCTTGTTAGAGTGCCCACTGCCCCCTTTGCCTGCAGAATTCCGTTCCTGTGCACTGGCTAGTCCAAGAGGCATCCTTGGTGTAAGGGTTGGGGGTAGGAGGCATTTCTCAGGGCCAGCCTTGTGAACCATAGGCTCAGGGGGTTCCGAGCATTTGGGTTATCAGTGGGCCCACGTCCTTTTCCCATCATGTGACCCCTTTGAGACTATGGCAGAATCAAACTTGATCAATGTTGAGCAGAGTGACCCAGCGGTGACGTACTCAGAGCTGTCCCTAGCCAGTCTGTCAGCCATGTCCCAGGAGAGGGAGGAGCTCAGCAGACAGCTGGGACAGGGAGCCCCTGAAACAGTCTAGGCACCTGGGTGGCCTTCTGCTGCTGCTGGTTACTGCTACCACTTGCTGTCCCAGTTGGGCAAGCTTTAAATGCTGGGTGCTCACTCAGAAGGCAAAGGAGAGAAACCCTTGTAAACCTTTATTCAGAGTAGAACAGCGGTGGCTCAGCTTACTCTATAGACTGTACATTCACTGACAGGACCACAGGAGCCAGCTGCAGCCCAGTAAGAAGGGTGGGGGAAAGGGCAGATGGTTCTGATCGGCCCCACTGGTCTGCAAGTGGCTCACAGCAGTCATACATTCACTGGGACACAGTTGTGTCCAGAAAGGGGGCTCAGTTTTAACATAAAGCACTCATAGCTCACAGGGTAGTGCCTGAGCACACGACCCTGAACATTCTCAAAGTTCCGCTCCTAACCCCATGCTCTGCAAAGCTGGAACACTGGGTCTATGAAGAGGCATCGTCCCACTTCTTCCTACTCAGTATCCCCACATCAGTTAATGCCATACCATCCAGAGATGGAATAGCAGACCTCCAGGTAATGTCACGTCTATCCTGAGGAAGGGATGGACGCACTCCAGATGCAGTCCCCTGGAGATTGCCCTGTGTCTGGGTCCGTCTACTCCATCTCCCACAACTCAGGGAGGACAGAGAGAGGCTTGGCTCATGGGGGAACAGGGGCTGGAGACAAAACAAGACCCGTGTTACAGATATACATAAAAGCAGCCACAATCCTGCAGATGGACGGGATAAAAACGAGAACAGGGCTGCATCTCTATCTCAGTCTGTGTCCTGGGCCCCACCTGGCTCCCTGCCCACTTGGAGGCAAGGCGGGAGATGGCCTCAGGCCAGGCAGCATTCCTATCCTGGCCCTGCCCCAGCTAGTGTGGTGTAGCAGGGCTAGCGGATGGGCCAGGTCCCAGACAAATTGCAGGAGGTAACACCACAGGCACAGAGGAGGGTCCTAGCTAGGTGCAGGCTCCTCGGTGGCGTCACTTCCAGAACAGAGGAGTTGGGAGCCTTGGAATTCCAGCTAGGGTGGGGACTAGGGCTTGGCCGCTACAAGGCAGGAATCTTTTCTCTCTTCAGGGAGTCGATATAGTGAAAAATAGCCCCCAGAGCCCAGCTGGTTTCAACGTTGTCAATTTTCCGAGCCAGCTTGAAAAGAGAAAGAAAAGGAGAAGAGAATGTTACAGGCCCGAGCTGCAGAGACGGGGTGGCATCTGGAGGGGGCAGTGGCTGAGGAGGCTGTATACAGTTTTGGGCTGTTTCTTAAGGGTGGGAGCAGGAGGGTCAAGGATTCCCAGTATCCCACCCACGAGTGGAATGTGGAATTCAAGGTGGAAGAAACGCTTACCTTCAGTACCTTGTCCTTGGGAAAACCAAACTCCCGGAGCAGCAGGCTGATGTAGGTGAGGTCCATGCAGGCAAAGGGGCTGCTTGGTGGCTGTGTCTCCAGGGTGCGGCACACTGGGAGAGATGCCCACCCCTAGTCATACTCTAGAGCAGCGGTTCTCAACCTGCTGATGCTGCTGCACCCTTTAACACATTCCTCAGGTTGTGGGGACCCCAACCGGAACATGATTTTCAATGCTACTTCCTAACAGTAACTTTGCTACTACTTTGTTGTTTTCAAGACAGGGTTTCTCTGTGTAGCTTTGGAGCCTGTTCTGGAACTTTCTCTGTTGACCAGGCTGGTCTCGAACTCACAGAGATCCACTTGCCTCTGTCTCTCAAGTGCTAGGATTAAAGGTGTGCGCCACCACCACCCAGCTAATTTTGCTACTATTATGAATCACAGTTAAGTATTTTTGGAGATAGAGGTTTGCCAAAGGGGTCACGACCCTTTTGGTTTGAGATTCACTGTTCTAGACAGTCTGAGGGTGGGGAGGAGGCGACCCTGACCCCATCTGCCGTGGGGACCCATCTTGCTCTTCACTTCTGATTTACTGTCACACTGAAGTGCAGTCACCCTACTAGCAGACCAAGAGGCCAGTCCACTAGGCCTGGACACCAGTACCAAGAGTGACTTGAATTAGCAGTGGAACCCTCACCCCCAGCCCCATCTCTGTATTGGAGACCCTTGACACTTCCTAGACGTCAACATCCACTAGGTTCCTGTCTTTCTAAGGCATGAAAATGACACTAAAGCTGACTGTAAATCTATTCTTGTGTGTGCGCCCTTCTGTGGGCACAGAGGACATCTGGCATCTTGCTGTCACTCTCTATTCCCTTGAGACAAGGTCTCTCATTTGACCCTGGAGCTCAGCTGATGACCAGCAAGCCTCAATGATCTTTCTGTCCTCTCCCCCACAGCCTGGGCTTTGAGGGCACAGGCAGCCACGCCTGCGTTTTATGTGGATTCTGGGGATTTGAACTCATCCTCATGCTTGTGCAGCAAGCATTCACACCATTTTTATAGCTCCCAGAATCTATTCTTGATAGAGGGGCAAATCCATCTAGATACCTAATGTCCAGGGAAAAGCTAAGAAGCTGCAGAAAAGCATAAAAACGCCATGTTTTCTAGCATGGGAGGGTGGGAGAGGGAGAAGGAACTTCCTATGGAGACATACACAAAGCTTAATTGCTCTGACTTGCAAACTGGGAGCAGCAACCAGAAGAGCTGAATATGGACATGACATTCAGTCTTGGGAGGCGAGGAAAGACTCAAGATGCTGCCACAGCAGCTCCACTGTCCTGGAACCAAGTTCCTCAGGTCATCTGACCATCATGAAGTGGCTGTAACCATCCCAGGGAAGACTGATTCTCTTGGGGTTACTTTGGTAGCAAGGAAAAGAGGTCAGAGATTTGAGATGAGGGAACTGGCACCTCAGAGCCCTGTGGCGGCTCTGGAACCATCTGGGGATACCCTCCAATGAGAAGCTGTATCTGGGGTTGAGGCTCTGGGTGGTCCTAGAACACTGTGAACGCTGCCCTTCCATACTCTCAGCTGATGGACAGAATAAGTAGTGGACCCAGCAGCTCTGGCCTTGCGCACCCTAGAGCAAACCCTACCTTCTAGCAGTTCCTGTATTCACAGCGATGATCTCTGCTCCCATCCCCCCTGACCATCACCCTGACAAGTGCAGTACCACTCACCATACTTGGCTGCTGTCTCAAAGTCTCCGACTACAAGGCTGCCTCCTTTCTCTGCATCTGTGGGACAGGATAGACACTGTCAGCCTCAGCTAACTCCACTGGCTGACTGGATTTCCTGCCTTAGGTCCTTAGGCCAAGATCAGACCCTCATTGCAGGTCTAATCTCTTCCTCAGGAAGAGAGCATGTGGCTACCCATACCAAGTGGTTCCTGAGCAGACGCTACAGGGGCAAGGGCAGACAGTAAACCACAGAGAGTGAGTGCAGAGCAAACCCTACCTTCTAGCAGGATCTGTATTCACAGCAGATAATTTCAACTTTACGAGCTGGTTTAAAAGAACTAACTTACTTCTGAGAAGGGGCTTATAACTTCCTGCCTCTCTATTGCATTACCTCCTAAGCCTACTCATTTCACCCAGACCAGCAAAACTACTAATGGCTAGCATCAGCCCCCTGCCCAGACTGCCCTGGCCCTTACCTATAAGGCCAAAGTTTGCTGCAAGGTCATAGTAGTAGGAGAAAGCATAGAAATCCACATGCTGCACCTCTTCTGTCCTGTGTACTTTATTTCTGAGGATTTCTGACACCCTGCTGGCACACAGATCATAGAGGTCCACTGCAAAAGGTAAGAGAACACAGTCAAAGTCGGCAAGCCCAAAGCACGTAGGAGACGCAGCTGCCATCCATGCGAACTGACACAGAACCAGGCTGACCACACACACAAGGCGGACATGCGCACGTCTTGTGTCCAGCCTGGGAACAACAGCCCAGTATTTCTCCTAGAAGAAATTCAAAGGACCCAGAATAACAAGAGTAGGGTGAGGGCATGTGACAGGGTGGTAGAGGCTGTGTGTCCTGGGACACTGGCAGGAAGCAGCCTTCGTTTCTCTTTGCACAGAACTGGCCAGAGCAGAGCTTCTGGGCCAGGCGCCCAAATGTGGCCATTTGTCTCAGGCCCCAAGGCAGCCAGTTCCTTCCTCATTGGAGGCTTGTTGGGAAACTGGGCTATTTGGCTAGAAGTGTTTGGTGACAGACAAGGGGACTTTGTGCAGAGATCCTGAAGAGGGACGTAGCCAGAGGGGGCCCCAGCTCTCGACAAAAGCCTTCGCAGCCCTGCCATGGCTCTTGCTTGCCCACACTCTAGGGGAAGGGACAGTCTTGTCTGTGTTGCTGTCTGCTTCTTAGAGGAATGAATGTGGAAAAGGAACAGAGGGAGCAGACTACCTTTGACCCTCAGGAGCCTGAACAGCAATGCCACCGACCTGCCTTCTGTCCTGAAATCCTATAGGTGATCTCGGCATGCTCCCACTCTCCTCTCAGCTGGGGAGACAGACAGGGGCTGACCAGTTCCTTGTCATTCTCAGCTGAAATAGAAAATCGCGAAGGGAAGAACGAAATGGTGCTGTGTCCATCAGACAGAGCTTGGAGGACTGGGTGGGGACTGATTGAGAACGCTACAGGCTGTAACAGGGTGCTGGGGGGCAATGGGACTTGTCTCCCAGGACAGTCCAGGTCAGCTGGAGAGAACTCCTGACCTGTCACAGGAGTGGCAGCCATTCTCATGACTGTGGCCCTGGTGAAACGCAACAGCTCGTATCCCCTGGGCATCTGGGGTTCCAGATACATTGGGCCCAGTGCTATTTTATCAGTTATCACAATGACCCTATTTGGAGGAGATTGTCACAGTTTTACAGATGGCCAGGGCTGGCAGAAACTGGTAGGAAGGCAAGGACAGGGGCCACCAGGTGTTACCACGCCACAGAGTCTGTACTACACAGCATGAACTGGGCCCAGAAGCAAGTGCTGAAAAATTGTGTCCAGTCTTTAGCACTACTGAGATGGGGTGAAACCCTTGGTAGGTGGAGCCTAGAGGAGGAAGTTGGGGCATTTTTCTTGTAGGAATACTGGAGCCCGACCTTTTTCCTCCTTTGCCTCCTGTTGTCCGCCAGGTGAGCAATGTCCTCTGCCACATGCTCTCACCATGATGTCATCCTGCTTCACCACAGGCCCAAAGCCAACGTATTTAAGTGATCGTGAACTTAAACCTCCGAAGTCATAAGCCAATCAAACTTTCCTTCCCTAGTCATTTGTCTCAGCTACTGTGGGTGACAGAAAGCTGGGTAAGAGCTGATCCTAAGTGCAGACGACATGGCTCAGAAATTATTTTGCTATGATCTCTCCTTTTTTTTTAAAATTAAAAAACTCCCTTATTTTTATTTTATGTACTTGGGTGTTTTGCCTGCATGTATGTGTGGGGGCTAGACGAGGCTATCAGATCAGCTGGGTCTGGAGTTACAGAGAGTCTAGAGTGGCTACGTGTGTGCTGGGAATCAAACCCGGGTCCTCCAGAAAAGTAGACAGTGCTCTCAGCCACAGAGCCACCTCTCTAGCAAGACTTAGAAGACTGTACACAGGTAAACACGTCATCCCATATTCTACCCCACCCATGCTGGCTGGGTAAGCAGTGGCGGATTCGTTGCTGTGTGGCAGAGGGGAAGGGGAGGCGCTGGGAGTAGGGCAGAGCCTAGAGCAAGTGTTCTACTCACCAGGCTTCCCCTCCACACCACCCAGAACAGCCAGTCGTGCCGACATCAGTCCCAGCCCCAGGTAGCTGTGGAGACAAATCCTGGTGAGGCTGGGCAACACACGCACCTGCCTGGGTTCAGTGAGAGCAAGAAAGGCGCCCCTGCTTCTTCTAGAACCCTTTCACTAAGGCCGAGACATGAAGTAATTGAACCAAGAGCCTGTTGTGAGCTGTGTACACAGCAGCAAAGGAGACAAATCCCATCTGTCTTTATGGGTTCTGCACGTGCCACGTGGTCAGCAGGCGGCCCACTCCTCACCTCGAGTCTTTTCCAAGCGTCCCCCAAAGTAGAACAGAGCAAGCACAAAGGATGAGATTTTACAGTAAACGTAAAAATGATGCTTGCGGGAAGAGAAGCAGGGGAGGCGGGATGAGGAGGGCCCAGGCAGTCACTGGCATAGGGGATTTTGGGATCTGGCATCTACGTGGGTAAAGGGTCCCACCATAAGCAGCAGGGGGGAGGTGCATCAGGAGGGGCAGACCCACCTGTAGGAGTACAGCTTGTATGTCCTGTTGAACATCTGCAGCGCTGTCAGGTGGCCTGGTGGGGAGGCTTGCAGGGTACCCTAGGGAGGAACACAAAGCTATGGTGGTCCTAATCTTTCCAGAAGACCCTGCCCTCCTCCCTGAATCGTTTGGAAGAACAGGGACATTTAGGGAGCTTTCCATTAAGTCTTTGGCTATGACAGAGCGAGGAGCGAGTGGTAAAAAAACAAAACCATGCAGAGTGATGGCTCGCCTATTAGGAGCAGCTTTTTTCTGTTTTTCTTTCCATATTAGGGATCAAACCAGGGCTTCTAGGCACTCGGCCAGTGAGCAACACCCTCAGCATTTATTATTTACTTTATTTATTATTGTTATTTTGAGACAAGGACCTGATAGCTTGTCCAGACTAGCTTTGAACTCCTAATCCTCCAACCTCAGCCTCCACGGTGCTGGGATTACAGATGGACACCCGACCAGCTGCATCTTGCACCTTCTGACGCACATAGTCCTATCAGACCAGACAAGCATCTGCCTTCAGTGAACTGAGTAGGACCATAGCTTCAGTGACTAGGTGTGTATATGTGTATGCACTGCACACTCTATTCCACGGAAATGAGATGTGATTGTTAATAAAGTGTGGGTGACGAGAGAGGTGTTTAAAATAGCAGATGCTATTAAATTCCAGCGGTTTATCTCTAGAACATTTATCTTGAAGGCTGACCCCTCTCCCATCTATGAGTCATACTGTCCATTCTTGCTCCTGGAACTTCACGGGGGATGGAAGGTGTTTAGTCTCTAGCCCAAAGAGTATTATTTGATTTCACTTCACTGAAGAGCAGGTTTCTCTTTTGGTTTTTAGTGCATAGAGTTAAAATCTAAGAAGTTATCTATGAGAATTCAGGGTGGAGGTGCGTGGAGCGCCTTCCAGTGGCCAAGGGGCCTTCTCTGAGGGACCTCCTCTGGGTGGCTGCAGCTCCCTGACTGAGATGCACACACCTGGTGAGGCAGGCAGGGCTGGTTACCTCGACACGCGGGAGGAAGGTGATCTGCGTGGATCCTCCACCCAAATCCAGCATGCCCACACTGCTGCTTCCTGGGGTTTTCAGACTGCCTAGATCACAGTGAATAAAGACAGTGCTGCCGTGTTAGGGATGATATGAGAACACCAGGAAGGTCAAAGAGAGGTCAGAAGCTGCCCTTCGGTAGGGTGGGAGGGGTGAGGAGCAGGGAAGCTACTGTAACTACTTAAAAAAATTGCAACTTAAAAGTATCCAAGAGTCGTGACTCTGCCAGCTGTAGCTTTGATAGACAGTAAGACTCTGACCACTGACAGAAAGGCTCACACTTGGCCTATCTTCTGGCAAGGCCAGCCTCACCTCCCAGGGAACACCGACTTCTCTGCTGTCTGATGCAGGTTCTCCCGTCAGGAATTCTCCTTGACTAGCTCCATCTCAGACTGTTCTTCCAAAGCATCTGAGGTAGCGATCCCTATCCTGTCCACCAGTGTCTTTCTGCCCTCAAGTTGGTGAGTCCTGCCAGGAAAACCCTTTCTTTGTCTACATACAGACACAGTACCCTTCTCCAGTACAGTGGCCGCACTGAAAACTACCTGCACGTATCTGTTTCTGACCCGCCTCCGAGGCAGACGCTTCTGGCACGGGTGACTAGCACTCACATTACGTCCGGTATCTGAAGACATGACTGGGCTCAATTCACTGCTTTTCTCAGAAACAAACTACAGGTCAGGGTCCCAGTGCATGCTGGGTGAGGGCTGTGCTCAGAGAAGAGTAAGGGCGTGAGGAGCTATGAACACGCATGCATACAGGCTCACACCGCCTGACCTGTCTGGGTACGCTGCTACCCCAGTCTGCCTCCAGGCCAACAACACTGAATCTGGCTGTCATGGTAATGGGGTCTCCTTTCCCAGGGATGGTGAGCCACTAGCCTGGCATCCAGGGACACGCACCTGTCAGGAAGTTGACGGTGATCCATGCTGAAACACCTGTAAGAGAAGGACACAGATGTTTCAATTCCTTTAAATAAAAAATTTTATGGGTGTTCTGCCTGCATGTATATCTGTGGACTTTGTGTGTGCCTGGTGCCATGGAGGCCAGAAGAGGGGTTGGAGCCCCTGGAACTAGAGTTATGGATGGTTGTGAGCCACAATATGGATGCTGGGAACCGAATTTGGGTGCTGTAAGAGTGGCAAGTGATATTAACAGCTGTTTCTCCAGACCCCATTTTAACTCTTGCCACATCAAGTGGCTACCTATTTCCAGATTTCAGGGGCATTATGAGCACTGTTCGCCATTCCCAGCCTTCAGAGAGGAGCAGAATTGACTTAAGAACACTGTGGCTTCGGGCACACACTAAAGACCTAGACTACATTACCAAATGCTGTATCTCCTCCAGGACTTTGTCACCAGCTTTCATTTCTGAAAGAGGCAGGCAGAGAATCCAATGTCCCCTCTGCCCTCCAGACATGCTCACTCTTAAGGTCATATTTTTAAAAATCACTGCTTGGGAGGAACGGCAAGTGACTGTCTCAGAACGAGCTATGTGACCACAATGTTCCCAGTATGGCAGCAACTGGCATTCTCTAAATGCTGCTTCCAGAGGGCTTTATCTGCACCAGGTTTGGAGCTGGTCAAGATAAGATCCTGTCCCTAACAAACCAAACAGGACCATGACAGGCTAACTACAGTGCCTCAGGCCTGGAGTCCATGCAGCGGCAGCGGCGGCACAGTCATTAGTCTGATGGGGACATGCACTGATGAGATGCTCATTTGTCCACTCTACCTTCATCTGTGCCATTCATGATGGAAACACAGTCGTCCTCTACAAGGAAGGGCGATGCCTTGAATACCTCCTTCACCTAAACACAAAGAGAAACATTTCTTAGCTTGACATGGAGCTGGACGGAACTTGTACTTGTCAGAACTGAAGCTGAGGCAGGAGATCTGGAGTTTGAGGTTACTTTGGTCTACAGCAAGTGTCTCACCCTCCGTCCCAGCCAGGGCAAGGAGGATGTGTTCACTCTTCAGAAGCAAGCTCAGGAGCTTCCAAGGGCATGGTGTGCTCAGCTGGCTGTGACGGAACACTAAGGACTCTGTGGTGTTCTGAGAGGCAACGATGGAACTGCTTCAAGCTTCTGTGGTCTTCTCTAGGGGTGTCCTTGGCTGATATCCCTAGGATAGCTAAGAGAAATGCTACTCCAGGTACCTCATCTTGAACTGCTGGGGATAGGAGAGTTCTGAGAGAAAAGATGGTCTAGAGAGAGTTGGCATGCACTGAGCCTGCGGGGTTCCCAACATTGCCTGGCTTTGGGTTGAGAGATGAAGGGCAAGAAGCCCTGAGTCAGGGCTTAAACCTGGGGACCACTCATAAGGCCTGTGTAAATATGGGTGGGGCCACTGATCCAGGGACATGGGCCGTTAGAGCACGGCAGAGGGAGGTGAAGGTGTGAATGACTGGGTATGTTTCCATTTTCTAAGGACATAGAAACTTCAGTGCACCTTGTCACCCCTACCTCCCTGTGTCCTAAGAGGGTGTGCTGTGCCACCATCTTACAGGTAAACGGTATAAGAACAGTCTAGAAGTCGAGGGAAACTGTATCTTCCCAAACTTGGAGGATGGGAAGAAAATCAGAAATGCATTCTGGGGTTGAGGATGTGTCCCCAGTAAGTGACTGTCTGCGGACACCAGGCCTCCTAAGGAGTACGGGACTAGGGAAGAGACTGAGGGTCTCTTGGGCAGTCACATCTGAGCTTGAGCTAAGACGCCAGCTCAGCTCATACACCTGGGGGTGCCCTTCAGGAGCACAACACAATTTTAAACCAAAGTTGTTTTCTTAAACGTCACACATACAATTCCTAACAGTTTTCTCTTCAGGACACTTCTGTGTCCTGCCTGCTTGACACTAGCTGGAGGGTTGGTGCCTGTGCCACTCTGTAGTCCAGAGTGGCCTCTGGTTTGAGACTGTCTTGTTGGCCGCCCAGGTGCTGGGCTGACAGGTATACACCATCATGCCCAGCAGGGTTAGCGTTTTCAGTGATCCTTAGCTAACCTCCAGTGCAGGTGATGGCTAAGCTTACCTTTTGCAGTAACTTCTGAGCCTTTTCTCCTGGCAGCAGGCGCAAACCAGCTGTGGCCTTGAGGACCAGAGGGGTGGCCTTCCAGAAGTCATATGGAATGTGCTGCTTAGCAACATTCAGAAGCTCCTGGATCCCCTGAGCACTCTGTGGATGTAGTGAAAGCAAAGCAGGGCTGTCACACACACTCCCCAGTTACCACCACCCTTCAAAATGTGTATTAAACACATTATCTAATTTAAAAGTTAAACTAGGAAGATGTGTGTGCACACACTCCCCAGTTACCACCACCCTTCAAAATGTGTATTAAACACATTATCTAATTTAAAAATTAAATTTGGAAGATGTGTGTGCACGCATGTGCATGCTCTCATATAGAGAGAGGAAGGCAACCTCCATGAATCAGCTCCCACCTTCTACTTTGTGTGGGCAGGAACCTCCCTGAATCAGCTCTCACCTTCTACCTTGTGTGGGCAGGATCTCTCTTGCTTCTGCGGCTGCTGGCTAGTTGACTCAGCACACTGGGCTTTTTATGTGGGTTCTGGGACTAAAAGTCAGGTCACAGGAATCTGAAGCTAGTGCTTTTACACATCAACCCCTCTCCTGGTCCCTTTCTCTGGTTTCCAAAATCAGTAGGAGTACTGCATCAGCACTGACCATTTGTGAGACAAGGGGTCAGGACAGAGAGGACAGGCAAAGAATGTGGCGGGTGAAGACAGGTCAGGAGTCATGGGGCCGAGCCTCCTTTTAGAGTAACTTCCATGCTTTCTGAGCAGAACTTATACCCTGGCCTGTCACTACCTGTGCTGGCTAGTTCTGTGTCAACTTGACACAAGCTAGAGGTAGGTGAAAGGCGTAAACTCAATTAGGAAAAGCCCTCCACTGGAGAGTCTAGAGACGGAGGGGAGAACCAAACACAACTGGCAAAAACAAATAAATAAATGAAATTATTCCTAGTGATGTTCTTCTATACTCATAAATCGGTGCTTGGTCCAGTCATCATCAGAGAGGCTTCCTCTGGCAGCTGACAGGAGCAGATGCAGAGACCCCCCACACCTCCCAGTCAAAAATTAGGTGGAGAGAAGAGAGCCCAGGGGGCTCTCCTTGAGCTCCTGCTCTCGGAGCTTGGGGAACCCATGGAAGAGGGGCAGGAGGAACCATGGGAGCCAGAGGGGTGGAGGATA
>NW_004949198.1:254958-255907 GCF_000317375.1 Microtus ochrogaster
TGAGAGAAGAATAAAAACTAAAAAAAGAAAATACTTTCATAAGATCCAGCTGTAGGGCATTTTCTTAACTAGTGATTGATAGGGGAGAGCTCAGCCCATTGTGGGTGGTGCCATCCCTGGACTAGTGGTCCTCGGTTGTAAGAAAGCAGGCTGAGCAAATCATGAAGGGGCAAGCCACTAAGCAGCACCCCTCCATGGCCTCTGCATCAGATCCTGCCTCCAGGTTCCTGCCCTGCTTGAGTTCCCCGGCTTCCATCATGGACTACAATGTGGAAAAGTCAAATAATCCCTTTTCTCCCCAACTTGATTTTTGGTCATGGTGTTTCATTGCATCAACAGAAACCTTAATTAAGCTGGGCGGTGGTGGCACACGCCTTTAATCCCAGCACTCGGGAGGCAGAGGCAGGCGGATCTCTGTGAGTTCGAGGCCAGCCTCGTCTACAAGAGCTAGTTCCAGGACAGGCTCCAAAGCTACAGAGAAACCTTGTCTTGAAAAACCAAGAAGAAAGAAAGAAAGAAAGAAAGAAAGAAAGAAAGAAGCCCTAACTAAGACGCCACCCCTCACTAGGTGACCTCACAGGGTCGTGATTTTCTTAGCCATCATGAGCATGGGGAAACAAATAAATCCTATGGTCCCTTGTAGAACTGAGTCCCATGAATAACCCCTGTAAGGGGTCACACCACTGGCCAGAGAGCTCAAAGGGTGGCTTGGTACATGGTAAGCAGCAGTAATAGGTAAAGTCTGCACAAAGGGAAAACTTACTTTCTTTTTATCTAGAACGCTTAGTCCACAAATCCACTCAAAGATGCCCTTGTGCATATGGGTGATAAAGTCTGTGTCAGACAGACTGTCCCTCTCTACTGTATGCAAAATGAAAACAGGGACAAGTCTCGAGTATCTGTCCAAAGACACACAAAGCAGCTCTGTGAGAAAGCAGGGCATGGAGTG
>NW_004949198.1:256545-265312 GCF_000317375.1 Microtus ochrogaster
CAGCTTCTGCTCTGGAAGAAACCTGGCTGCTGGGTTCGCATATTCAAACATTAAGACATCAGAAGTATAAATGCTACACACTTAAAGAAATCCTCATTTCACCTCATAAAATTTGTTTTACATTTATTTGGTTTGTGGCTTTCATAAATTATTTGTGATCTGTATTTATTATGTTTCTTTTTTTTTTTTGAGGGACAGGCACTACAGATGAAGTTCAGGGTAACAGGCGTGCTAGGTGAGCACTTACCACTGAGCTTCTCTGCTAGCCCTAGCGTAAGTTTTAACACTAATATTTGGTTTCAGTAAATGTTATATCTTCCAAGTAGAGGAACTGCAATAAAAAATTAAAATTACAAAGTCACTATGGGGAGTCTTAGCTCAGTATCAGAGCACTGGTCTAGCCTTGGAAAGTTCTGGGCTTCATCCCTAGTTCCCTGCCTCAGAGTACTATGCAAAACTTACATTACTAATATAAACAGTTTAAAGTCCAAATATAACCTTTTTTCATATATATACATATATGGTATAGGAGGTCCTTCTGTATTTGTGTCGCTTTCATTGGTTGAATAAAGAGACTGCCTTGGCCTTTTGATAGGGCGGAACTCAGGTAGGTGGAGAAGACAGCACAGAATTCTAGGAGGAAGAAAGCAGAGACAGGAAGACGCCATGGTTCTCCTGCCTGAGATGGACGCTGGTTAGACTCATGCTGGTCAGCCACAGTCAAGATGGGTTAAACTAATATGTGCGACTTAGCCAATAAGGGGCTGGAGATAATGGGACAGGCAGTATTTGAATGAATACAGTTTCTGTGTGGTTATTTCAGGGGTTAAGCTAGCTGGGCAGCCAGGACGACAAGCAGCCCGCCGCTCCTCGTACTATACGTAGTTTTTTAAAAATTTAATTGTTGTGTGAGTGTTTTGCCTGCATGCATGTCTGAGCACATGTGTGTTGTGCCCACCGAGGCCAGAAGTTGGCACTGGATTCTCTGGGACTGGAGTTACAGGTGGTAGCAAGATGCTGGACACTGAACCCAGGTCCTCTGGAAAAGCAGTCAGTGCTCTGAACCACTAAGCCATCGCCCTGGTCCCCAAAATAATGTTTCTGTATGTTTGTGGGTGTGAGCTTCTGAACTGTGTAAGGATCAGGGCCTCATGTCAGCACCCTGGTGGGTGAGACCTGCATTTCTCCCCACCTCTCTGTCTTCCGGGATACAGCATTCCTCAGGCAGTGCCTTTCTCTCAGAAGATGACCAACTGATCCAGTTTCAAAGGGGGCTGGCTAGGAAGCCAGAGGACATTGGAAGGAGAAACACACACAAGATGGTAGTGGTTACCTTTTCAACATCATCAGCATAAGCAGAAAGTCCAGGCTTCAGTGCTTTGAAGGTTTCATGGGTCAAGGTGGGAGTTTCTAAAAGGAAACATTTTTAAAAGATGTAATTATGAATATATACAAGGAGTATGAATATCTACAACAGAGACTAGCTGATGTTAAAAGCAGAGGCCTGACCATGGAGGCCAATTAAAACGGATTATTTTTGCTTAAATTTTGCTGTCCAGTTCATCTGAGTAAAGAACTAAAGCTTGCACCAGACCTTTCCTTTATTAAATATATGAATGTACACACACACACACGCACAGGCTGGGGTGAATGTGCCTCCCTAGCATCCTAGAGGCCCTGGAATTGATTCCAGCACTGCAAAAATACAAATGAGCAACTTGCACCCTGAACTTATTGAGGATAGCTTACTTAAATTTTAAGATAATTCTTATTGATTTAACAAGATAAATGACCTTAAACTGTAAAATAAAAATGACGCCCATCACTCTGAAAAATTATCTTTATATGGGCCTTGAACAAGCTTTTGAAGGTTTGCTTTTCTTCTTAAGAAGTTGGGTAGCTGACGTCAGGAGGGATGGACTGTATTGCCACAAGGGAAGTGTCCAGATGTGTCCTGTGGTCGAAGACACCAGTCCAAAATAGAAGTATGTGAATATGAAGACCGAGGAAGAAAAAAACAGGACCAAAAAAGCGGGAACAAAACTTTTTCACAAAATTGTTCTCTTTAGAACATTTGATTATAGTTATTACTGCCTTAAATTTATTTATTCTTTTGTTATTTTTAATGTGGTGCTAGAAATTGATTGGGGCCCCAGACATGGTAGATAAGTGTTCTACCACAAAGCAAACTCTCCTGATCACATCTGTTAAATTTGGTTTCAGAACCAATTTTGGAGGTAGGTCAGTAGATCTGGCATTTAATGTTTAGCCACTGCATTAAGTATAAAGGTATCAATGCATAAATAGCCAAATTACAAAAGGCTAGAGCATCATTTACGCTGTTGAGTCAGTAAGAATTAACTGTTAAATTATTATTATTGGTATTGTTTTTCAGATCAGTTCTCTGTGTAGCCCTGGCTACACTATGTAGATCAGGCTAGCCTCAAACTCAGAGATCCACCTGCCTCTGCCTCTCAAATGCTGAGATTAAAGGTGTGCACCATCACAGTCAGATTAACTGTCAAAATTAACACCTTAAATGGATACAAACTTTTTTTATCTAAATTATCCTTGATAACATTTCCTTTTCTTTTCTCATAAAGCCAAGTTCTGGCCCCAAAACATGAAAATTAATAATTAAATCAGAAGCAAGTAAAACAGGCTACTGTAGCTTTCAAGAGAGGTGCCAGGGTTCTCATGCTGACAGAGCAATCAATGCCAGGATAGTGTCTGGTCATTAGGGACCTGGATATGGAATCGGGCAGAGCAGAGGGCTGGATAGCTGGTTAGCTGAAGGTCAGATGCACAGAGAGGGCAGATTTTAGGGCAACAGATAGAAGAGCTGAGTAAAGAGCCAGGCAGACAAGGGGTCCTGGAGAGAAGCCTCCACCTTGGGAGGGAAAGCAGGTAGGGCCTGAGGTACAGGACCCTTCTCAGTGCCGCGCCAGGCTCTTAGGACCCACAGCAGCAGGTCCTGTAAGCCTCAGCCCATGTTTCTACTACTGGTCTAACCTGTCTGGGCTCTGGCTCCCGTGAGCCTGAGTCTGCAGTTGTTTCCTGCCTTGAGATATCTCAACATCATCGTGGCATGGCCCAAATCACAGGTTCAGCCACAGGAGGGCACAGGCCACTAAATGCCCTCTAGGGCCTAGCTGCCTATCAGTGGTAGTCACTGGTGGTCTCAGAGAGTAAGGACAGCCTTGGGTTCCTGGGGAATTTAGGTGCATTGGCTTTGTGTCCACTGCGTGGGTATCTCTTAGCAACTGCATCCCCAGCCCCACCCCAAGTGGTCTGGTGCTCATACCCAGGGCCTCTCGTGTGCTTTACCGCTGAACTCTGCCTTGATAACTTCATGGTAACAGGTTTAGTCTAGGGCACGGGCTCAAGCCCACCGTCTTCTGAAGTAAGTTGAGAGCCTTGCCCTGTGTGGGGAGAAGGCAGACCCTGTGTTTGAGCCCATAATGACTCATGGTCAGACAGATACCTCCAGGTGGCCGGGCGAACTGGAAGACATGGATGCGCGTGCCGGTGCTCCCAGCGTCAAACATGATCCCATAGAAGACCTCGTGACTGCGCGTAGCTGAGCCTTGGGAGCTGAAGGCCTGCTGGGTCCACCGTGCTCCTGAGGCAGCCCCAGCAATGGTGAAGAAGGCCTGGGCAGCAGTGGCCCGGTGCCACTTGATATAGGCAACATAGATGAACAGCCCCACACACAGCCCGAGGGGGTATGCCACCTTCGTCATCCGCAGATTCCCATGGTTTGGTATCTTTCTCATTTCTCAGTCTGCCGGGGACTGGGTAGCTGCCGCTGGCTGAAGGAAGGAGAATTAGGTAAATCACTTTAGGTTGTCGCCTACAGAGTGTGTCAGAAGTCCCCAGGCCTGGGGACAAAGTACGCAACTCAAGACTGGTCTGCACCCCTGTCCCCAGAAGTCAGAAGGGTTATTTCATTTTCTTGATGACCGTGGAAGAGATGGTCCAGAAAGGAGAGTTTGGAACACCGAGTAACCTCCCAACAAACCATGGGACATGCTGCTGCTGGTATCCACAGATCACTCCAGGTGACAGATCCAGATGCCCTCCCCAGTCTTCAAATCCTTACTCTCGTTCCCATTCATAGACTGTAATTTCAGCAATTTACTTTCCCAGGGCCTTAAAAATGGTCATTCAAACAACTGCAGTGAACCGGAGGCAAATGTGAAACAATGGCCTGATTTTTCTGGGTGTTTAATGGACGCCCCACTTTTCATTGATAAGAAATATTCCTGTTGAGGGAATAAATGACGTCTGGTACTTTCAAAGCCTCTAACATTCTATAAAAATAAATTAAATCAAATTGATGTCATCAATTTTGGTCCAATATACTCCAAACAAAATCATTCACTCATTTTTGAAATTTAATTTTAAATTTTTTTGAAAGGGTTTTGGAGACAGGTTCCTGCTCTATAGTCCAGTCTGGCGTCAAACCTCAATCCTCCTGCCTCAGACTCCTCAGTGATAGTAGTCTAGGTGTGTACCATCATCCCTGGATATTTAAATTTTTTTTTTAGTAGCTCCTAGTCTTAAAAATATGAGAAGTGAGGGCCCTGCATCTCAATGCGTCTCTTGTCCTCAAGGGATGTCTGTTGGTCTTTTCACCCCATACTCTTATCAGTTATGGAAATACAGCAGCTTATCCTAGAAGAGCAGGAAGCTTGGTGGTACGGGCTACAAGAACGACTTGTGTCCTGCTAGCAGCACTGTGTGACCAGCGTAGGCTAGTTCCTCCAAGGGCCTCCTCTGCAAGGACTGTTAGTCCTCTGGAGGACTAACACATGAATTACCATGACATTTGGAAATTCGGTGTGTTCGAGACTATCAGCTGAAGACAAGCTCTGTAGATGGGCAGAGGACACATCGCCTGGAAACCAGGGGCAACGGCGGGCGGAAGGACCCTGTGGCTGCGCTAGGCAGGGCCTGTGTGCTCATCCTAAGGTGGTCCAGGTGAAGAGAGGTGGGATGCCACTGCACACAGAGCAGGCTTTCCTTGGTTCCACCTCTGGCCACACTCAAATACTGTTAGCTCGGTGCACATAAACACTGCCCCTGCGCCCCAGGCCCAGCGAAGAGGCCCAAAGTGGGGCAAGAAAACAAGACAAATCACCGCCCTCAGTTCCTGTCCCACGGAGGGCTCAGAAAGGTGCCAAGGAGTAAGCTTCCCTCGCCAGTCCGGCTCCTGCCTTCCTTTGGTCTCACTTGGTCCCACTGCACTTGAGAGCGACCCACTGCTCTCAAGATCACACCCCATCAGCTGCTGAGGCCGGGCCCTTGCCGCTTATTCCTTCCTTTTATCCTCGTCCATGCATTCCAAGAACACAAGGCCTCCTTTTGCATTGACAACTCAGTTCCCTGTCCCAGGCCCTTTATACATATACCCATTCCCAGAATGCTCAGCCACCAAGTAGGCCAATTTTGTCCAACTGTCCAAGTCTACTGCCTTCCCAGCCTGAATGTCTTCGCCACGTGTCCTGACTGCCCTACCCCCAACCAGTAAATACAAGATTCTACTTTAGACAGCCCGACAACACGCGTGAGTTCACAGAGCTACAATCATTACATTTACATATCAGCCAGCTCAGGGTGACAGTAACAATCTAAACACAACATCATATCCAGGGGGCACAAGACAGATTATTCCACAGGCACCTCCATGTCTCAGAGGCCCAACTCCAAACACACTCACTTTATTCTGTTGTAAATGAAGTGTCTGGCCATAGCTAAGGTACTTGCAGGAAGGACCAACCACAATCTGTAGCCATGTCTAATACCCAGTGGTGGTATACTGAGCAGACTCCCAAAAGGCTCACTGAGGAAAACAACTCAACCTTAGTTGCACTTTACAGATAGAGGTTTGGTTTTTTTGTTTGTTTGTTTTTGTTTTTAAATGCAAGCAACAGGCAAAGTAAAACCAGGTGGGGAAACGGGCAGGAGGTAGAACAGGAAGCAGCATGCAGGGGCAAACAGAGGTAGCTCGGACAGGTCCACTTCCTGTTAGGTAGAGGCTGAAGTCGGAGAGCTTAGGTGTGGCGTTAGGAGGGGCTATGGAATATGCACCCTCTGATTTGAACTGGCATTGGCCAGATTTTTCGAGGTTTGCACTGAAGTACAGGAAGCCATGAGCGCAAGCTGTGCACACTGTGTCCAAAAATCAAAAGCTCGCTAACAAACCCTCACTGATGTCTTCTTCTGGTGGTTGTAGAAAAACCTTTTCTTGGAGAAGAGGAAAATCCCACACAGGAACAGTCAGTCCTGTGAGGACGGCCTCCTGGTGTCTTTTGCAGGCTGCTGCACCTTCGTGGGCTGGTACCTACCTCAGACCTATGCACACAAAGAACAGTGCACCACCTCTCAGATTCTGTGAGGCTCCAGGAGGGCCTCAGGAGGGCCACCATATTAGCCTACGCTCCTTCTGGCGCGGAAGGAGAGAGACAAAAGCCCCTCAATTTTTAGATTTGCCAGTATGCTTGCTGAATTTTTAAAGGGCTACATTGTTAGTTCACTGGTAACAAGAATGGTAACTCAGCGCCATTCAGCCCCCTCCATGGCTCTGCAGCGCTTCAGGAGAGCCCCTATAATCACGTTCATCTACCTCTCTCTGGGGGAGCTCCCCTTCGCAGGTGTAAGGCTTCACTATACGCCCTGTGATGTAGGATGTTTGGCTTACCACACATGACCGTGGGGTACAAGTGCCTGCAAAGACATAAAAGGCCCCGGTATTTTCAGGCAATTGATTCCTTTGGGCAGACTCGGTGTGAAGGGCTCTGTCTGCTGTAACCTACTCAGCAATGTAGTCTCAAAACCACCCAGTTACTTCCCGCTGCTCTTAAAATAAAAACCTGTTCGCTCTGATTCTCCATCATTCTGGGTGTCTATATCAGGACCTCTCCCTCCTTTAGCCTGAAGCACCTGTGGCCACACGTCAACTTAGGCAGAACCACCCCGACCCCTGGCTAGCTTTTCTCGGTCACCTTCGGTACACAGGATTTCCCCAGTTTCCTCAGCTACCTAGCCGAACTGTGCAGTGCCCGAGGGGAGGGGCCTGGGTCTGGTTCTGCTGGGGGCGGGTCAGCACACGCCAGTCGAATGAATGGATGGCGTAGAGCAGTTGGGCTGCATTCGGTCTCAGTCCCCTCCGGCTTGGCCTACAGGGTAGCTCACAACACTGCCCACCGTGTAGCGCAAACGTGCGAGAGCTACGCAGCCGGGATGCAAAGACAGCAAGGGGCGAGAACCCGGGACGCAAGTGACCCTGAGGCCTCTCCTAGGAGCTGCCACCTAGCTCAGGGAGGTGCCAGGCACTTGGATCCGCACCACAGGGAACCCCGACACTCGAGCGTTGGAAGACACACCATAGACAGTCACCCCGGGCAAGCACATCCCGCTGGCCCCGCTTACCCTGCACGGCGCCCTCAGCGCCTCTGCGGAGGCAGTGGAGTACCGGGAGAGAGAGAAAGTGAGAGCGACCACCCACCGAGGGCTCAGCTCTCCAGCCCTGGTCCGCGTTAACACCGCCTTTACGCTCGGATCCCGATCTAGCAGTTCCCTAGAAGCAGCCCCCGCCTACGTGTATTTTGCGTCACCGGTGGGCGGAACGGCATCGAAGCGCGTGCGCTGTGGCGCTTGCCGGCTACGCAGGCGCGGTAGCCAGGTGCTCTTGCGGAGGGTTTTCCTTCTGCTGGTAGAGGGCTCCGGAGTCGGAACCTGTCGCCTCTTAGGATCCTCTGACAAGCCCTTGAGGCGTGGCGGAAAGGAGCCTTGTCTTGACGGACGTAGGGGTTACTTCCGTCTCATCCATCACCTTTCCTTTTGTAGGCTTTCCCCCTGGATCCCTCTTTTTTTTTTTTTTTAAATGTCTTCCTCCTGGCCACAAGGTTGCCAGCTCCTAACTTCAGTGAGACCCCGAATATATGGCCCTAGTTAATTTGTCTGAATAACCCCCAAGTTGGTTCTCCTTTCTCCTTCAAACCGGGGCTCCTCTTCTGCCTGCCCACATAATGGCATCTGTACATTGGGGTACGGAGCAGGGGCGTTGATCCTGGTCCTGGAGGATTTTCCCGTCTGTCGTCTGGGAAAGGCCAGACACAAGGATTTCTAATGGTCAAGACAGGGCACTCGGGAGTGATCGGGTGGGTGGTAGCCACAGAGGGCAGGGACACTGTGAAAGCAGGGTTGGCAATCCTCGTAGTCCCGCGAAACCATTGCAAATGGCCAGGAGAGCAGCTGATTGGATCTTGCCTTGTTTTACTAATCAGTCCCCTGAGGTTTGATTATAGTAGTAGTCTATACGGTCTCTTATTTGGTGGATATTAAAAGTTGCCCTGCCACCTCGGTGATTTGTTGTAAATAACACAACAGTCTCCCAAGGACTCTCTTGCCACTCACTGTGGAAGTGCTGCAGGAGGGTCTTAAATGTAGAATTGGCCATGATAAACGATATGCCCTTTGAAAACAACTCCACAGATAGGGTTGAGTTTTCTCTCTAGTTGTTATACTAATTCACACTCTTCAGATGTGTGAAAGCGTGGGTTCTCTACAGCTTCATCAGTGGAGTCTTTTCAAACAAAAAGTTAATCTAATAGTAGAAAAACCGCACCCCGCAGTTCTGGCTTAATTTTCTCGTGTTTTGAAGTTTGTTCGTGGACCTGTAATGACCCTGCTTCTGTCTGCCTCCTTTGCCTGCCTCTCTCTCTCTCTCTCTCTCTCTCTCTCTCTCTCTCTCTCTCTCTCT
>NW_004949198.1:265412-271866 GCF_000317375.1 Microtus ochrogaster
GGCTGGCCTCGAACTCACAGAGATCTGCCTGCTTCTGCCTCCGAGTGCTGAGGTTAAAGGCCTACATCTCCTGGCTCCTCCTTCACACCTTATATCACCTCCTCTGCTTTTACTTTATTTCTCCCTCATTCTAGAATTTGTCTCTGTTTGTATATGCTCTCCTCACTGCCTGGAAATCTGTTTTATCAGGTGTTTCCTTTTGTAGATCTTTTCTCATTTTTAAGATAACAGGTTCATTTTCAGTGACCCCTCCCAGCTATTCTCTGTCATTCTTTGTGTATTTCCTCCATAGTATAAGCCATACCCATCTCTATTTGTTGGCTGGTTTATTAGTTCATTCTCTGTTTTACTACTGAAATGTAAGTTTCATGAGAGCAAAAGAGTCTTCTGTCCTAAAGGGACAGTTTTTTACCTAGCATTTTAATGCATGGACCCTACAACCCCAGCCTGCCTACGATGCCATCAGTCTGGTGGTAGTAGAGAGTGTCCAGGCTGGCCGCCATCTCGTTGCTGTTCTCTCTAGAGCTTGTGACAGCCCGGAAGTTGAAGGAGATAAGGTTAACTTCCCCAGAAGCAACTGCAGCCAAGTTCTCTATTGTCTTGGAACAACTTGGTGCCCTAGGAAGGCAACATCTTGAGGCAAGAGGGAGCTTGAGCTAGGACTCTGATTGAAACAGTATCTTCTTCAGTGATTTAGCCCAGAACATTATGAGTTCTCTTAATAAAATGATAAAATCCAGAGTGTCTGCTTTTCAAAGTCTGAGGTACTATAGAGGGCAGGTACTGTTAAGACAACTTCCACCCTAGGCCGCCTTCCTGGACCTTAGGGGAGGAGGGAGATGGCTGGCAATGTGTCTAGGAGGCTGTTGTCCCTGGTGGCCTATCTGCAGGATATGAATACATGTTATGTAGTTTGTGGAGCCTTAATGTGCTGTGTATTACTAGGCTGAGACAAGGTGGTAACCAGTACATAGGAAACATGCTTCATAGCAACTCTTAACTAATTGGTAAGTTTATTAACAATTATTAATTGCTAATTTGTTTTCTTTTCTTTTCTTTTTTCTTTTTTTGTTTTTTGGTTTTTTGAGACAGGTTTTCTCTGTAGCTTTGGAGCCTGTCCTGGAACTAGCTCTTGTAGACCAGGCTGGCCTTGAACTCACAGACATCTGCCTGCCTCTGCCTCCTGAGTGCTGGGATTAAAGGCATGAGCCACCACCGTCCAGCTAATTGCTAATTTCTTAACACCTCAGTCTGCCCTTCACAGAGGTGCAGTTTTGAGTCCATAGTAGGCATGAGCCTCGGTTGCCCATAGCAATGGCTTCTTCTTCCCAGGTTTCCTTCCCTTCTTTCTTAGACACATTTCTGGGGGAGCACCAGTCAGACAACCGCTTATAAGCTCTTATCTCAGACAACATGCAGGGAAACTCAAGACAGTATTCAAACGTGTCCTTTGAAGGGATAAATGGATTCACCGGGATGCTTCTGAAGTGTCCTTCTGAGAAGGAAGACGCTGAGAAGCATCTACGCCGAGGCTGGAGGAGATGATGGCGCAGAGAGTAGAGCCGTGGTCATGGCAGGAATGTAGAAGTGTGCTCTGGCTAGCCCTGCTTTGTGGGCTGAGGAAGTAAAGGAGTATGTAACCTATCTTAGCTGACTCAGTGACTGAGTTAAGAGAGTCATCGTTTTGCGCATTGTCTGCTAGGTCTGCTTGTGGAGTTACACCAGCTGTAAGTCTGTTTAGTGGAACAGGATCAGGGCCTGGTGGTACTGGCCTGCCATCTTGACTTCTCAGGAGGCTGAAGCAGGTGGATGTAAAGTTCAGAGCCAGCCTGGACAATTTCATGAGAGCCTCTCTCTAAATATAAAAGTCCAAGAAGGGCGGAGGATGTAGCTCAGTTATAGACACTTGCCTAGCATGAGGATGGCTGGGAGTACAATCCTCAGTACTGCAAAAGAACAAGACAAACAAAGGAAAGACACAGGGTAGCATGGTTCCGCAAGGTCTTTGGTTTCAGGGGCTCTCGGTGTCTTCCCTCATGAGTCACCCCACTACAAGTGCCCATGATTCCGGAGCACACGAGTTTTCTATCAGTCAGAGAAATGCCCAGTGACGGGAAGTTCTGGGAAGATCCTGGGAGAAGCCTTCGGCTTGGTGGGAGAGTAGATGCCGGCTCCTTCTCAAGCAGACAGCTGTCCTTGGCATGTGAACTCTGGAACATGTGGTAACAAAGTATGGCTTTGCCCTCTTCCATGTCTGCCTTCCTCATCCCTGTATTGGTGTTTTCTGAGGTTGCTGAGTGGGTGAGTGGGATTGATAGATGAAATAATACCAAACAAAATATCTCATTGCCTCTCTGATTTCTTTTTTGTTAGAAATGAAATCTGATGGTCCATTTCCAAAGATGCTTCGAGCCAGGTTAGGTGCAGCTGCCAGAAGACACTAGACTCCTACAAATGCCCTAGAGTCTGGTTAGTCCCCTCCACCCAAACTCTGCTAAACAACCTCCACGTGTCCCTACCACACAAACCAGAAGTTTAGAGTGGAAAATTACCAAAAGCCAAGCTTGCCTGCAAGTTCGTGCATCTGATGAACTTTAAAATAAGCAGAGGGTAAGACACAGAGAAAACCCCGTGACGTTTGTTGAGAAAAGACAGAAGTAAGCAATTAGAGGGGAAGATAAGAACTAGATGACACCAAAGATTGCACACCAGGTTGTTTAAAAAAGGGAGGTGGGTCTTGTGTTAGGGTTTATAAAGATTGTTCTTTGCCTGGTAAGCATGCCTGTAATTCTAGGCTGACACAGGTGTTTGTAAGGTCATAAAATAACCTACCTTGACTTCACTAGTCTGTGTTTCTAGTGTTCTTATTATGAAGTGATTATTGCTTCTCAAATTTATTCCTTATATATTCTTATTATGAAGAGATCGTTGTTTCTTATATTAAAAATTATTGCATCATTTTATGTGTATGGCAATGTACACTCATACCACAGCGCATGCAGAAGCCAGAAGATAATGCTGAAGTCAGTTTTCTTCTTCCACCATATGCATTTGAGCTGATAGACTTGGCAGCATGTGCCTTTGCCTACTGAACTATCTCCCCAGTTCTCTTCTGTGATTTCTTTCTCAAATTATTGCCGCTCCAACCATACACATTATCCCTAACTCCTCCCCAAACCCAGGCCTTCTTTGTTCATGGTGAGCCTTGCATTTTACAAAGCCTACTACTGTAAGCAAGGGCTTTACCCTTGTTCTCAGGAAGCTGGTTGTTCATTATCCTCACCTGCCACTCTGGTGACTCTGTGGTTTCTGTGGGCTCCCAGAGACACGGTCCGACAGAGACCACCTTGCAGTGTAGCGGAAATCTGGCTGAGACAAGAAGTACAGCTGTAAAACAGGTCGTAATGACCTGAGTGGTTCACTAAGTGTCTTGGTGAGCAGAGGTTGGTGGAACTGTCCTGTTGATTCACCGTTGTCTCCTACCCAGGAAGGAAATAATAATATTGTACCCATAAGTGTGATGTTACCCATTATCAGAGTAAAAAAAAAAATCTCTTCCCTTTATAATTCAGGAGTATTAATTAAAAAAATGTTTTTGTTTCATTCCTTCCTTCCTTCCTTTATTTCTTTTTCTTTTCTTTCTTCTTCCTTTCTTTCTTTTTCTTTTCTCTCTCCTTCCTTCCTTCCTTCCTTCCTTCCTTTCTTTCTTTCTTTCTTTCTTTCTTTCTTTCTTTCTTCCTCTCTTTCTTTCTTTCTTGAGACAGAGTATTACTATGTAGCCTTGGCCGCCTGGAACCGGCTTTGTAGACCAGAATGCTCTTAAACTCTCAGATACCTGCCTACCTCTGCCTCCAGGGTGCTGGAATTTAAGGCACAAACCACTACATATTGCTTTAAAATTTTGTTTTTATTTTATGTGTATGAGTATTTGCCTGTGTGCATATAAGTGCACCGTGTGTATTCCTTGTGCCCACAGTGGCCAGAAGAGGGTGCTGGAGGCCCTGTTACTGTAGTTATGGACACTTGTAATACGTCATGGCGGATACTGAGAACTGAACCCGGCTCCTCTGGAAGAACTGTACATGCTCTCTCTTAACGTTGAAATCATCTCTCCAGCACCACCCCTCGATAATTTATTTTTATTATTAATATGGTGACTTAAGTTCTAACATTGAGTTATTTTACATTCCCAATAAAAAGCATTTTAAGATGCACTGCTGAATTTGATGAGCCAGGAGTGTATTCTTGAAATCTTTTAAATGTGCAAGGTTTGAATTATCCATGGCTTGAATAGTTGATAGACTATGCATATTCTTACATGAGATATTTGAAAGTTCTGACCCATTTCGAAGGTCAAGTTTTCTATTTCTTTTCCAGAATATTTTGGTATCTTTATAGCAATGTTCCCCCTTCACTTTTTTCATCTTTATTGAAATACCACTATACAGACGACAGCGTTTCACAACCTCCTCTTCTGTTACGTTCCCTGAGCTTAGGTGGTGGTGAGGTTCATACAGATGTCCCATGTAAGGCTGAGCAGTCAGTCTCTTGTCCTCAGTCCTTTGGCCAGTTACACATCTATTCATTGACTGCTGCCCACCACAGAGAGAAGAACTTTACCTGACCCAAGTGGAGATCAGCTAAATTCTATGGGCGTAAGCATAAGTATTTAGAAGGCAACTTGGCAGCATAACCACGGAGCAAAACAGCAACAGTTGCTTTTGTCAGGTGTTGTGCTTGGTTTGGTTTTGGTGCTTGTGAGATACGACCTCACTCTGTAGCTCTGGCTGCCCTGGGACAGATCTACCTGCCTCTGCCTCTGGAGTGCTGGGATTAAATGTACACCTGTGTATTGTGTTTACAGTGTTCTTGGAGGCTAGAAGAGGGTGTTGGGTCTTCTGGAACTGGAGTTTCAGACTGCCCACAGCTGCCATGTGAGTGCTGGGAACAGAACCTTGGTCCCATAGAAAAGCAGCCAGTGCTCTTAACCCGAGCCATCCCTCCAGCCTCATGTGCTTGATTTTATCCTTGTCAAGGACTTGGATCAATGAATAAAGAAAGGATTGCCTTTTTGCCAACCTACCCATAAAATCTAATAATCACTTAGTTTAAATATTTTATCACTTCTTTCTGATTAGTAATACCCAGCATGGTTCAGCATTGAAAGGATGTCATAATACGCCATAGTTTTCCCAGCCACCCAGCCCTCTTCTTGGAGGTCTTTACTGCTAACAACATACATTTGTTCTTCAGAGATGTTTTCTGTATGCATGGCTTGTCTGATGTCATGTATTTTACCTGTTCCTTTTTCTTTTCCTTTTGGGAGGGTATTGTTAAGTTCCTTAGGTTTGTTTGGAATTTGTTATGTAGCCTGGACTGTTGAATTTGTTATTCTCCTTGTTTGTACGATGTTTTATTCTTTTGGTTTTTTTTTGGGGGGGGGGCCACCACCCAGCTCCAAAATAAATCACACACAGAGGCTTATTTTTAGTTGTGAATGTCTGACCTTTAACTTGGCTTGTTGCTTGGCAGCTTTTCTTAACTTTAAATTACTCCATCTATCTTTTTCCTCTGTGCTTTTATCTTTCTCTATTTCTGTATAGCTTTCTTTACTCCTTTCTCCATGGCTTTGTGCAGCTGGGTGACTGGCCCCTGACATCCTCCTCTTCCTTGTTTCTCCTTCTATTTATACTCTCTGTCTGCTGGCCCCACCTGCCCTTGCTCCTGCCTTGCTATTGGCCGTTCAGCTTTTTATTAGATCATCAGGTGTTTTAGACAGGCAAAGTAACACAGCTTCACAGAGTTAAACAAATGCAGCACAAACAAAAGCAACACACCTTAAAATAATATTCCCCATCACTCCTTCAGCGTCCTATTTCTGTGAACCTGTGCCATCAGGCCCGACTGAGGTAATTTCCTGAGCAAACATTAGGTGGCAGTATAAGACCACAAAAGGGTAGAATCTGCTGCCTCATGTCACAAATACCTAAGTATGCACATAGACATGTTTGTTTTTGGGTTTTGGTTTTGGTTTTGGAAACAGGGTTTCCCTGTAGCTTTGGCCTGTCCTGGAACTAGCTCTTGTAGACCAGGCTGGCCTTGAACTCACAGAGATCCGCTTGCCTCTGCCTCCCAAGTGCTAGGATTAAAGATGTATGCCACCACTGCCTGGTATATACATGTAAGTGTACATATAAGTAAATAAATGGGAAATTAAAATTAAATTGAAAAAACTGAGTTAAAAATCTTATAAAATGAGTTGTGGGTGCTGACTTGGGCACTCATAAGTATTTACTTTATGGAGAAAATGTATATACTGCAAAGTTTTCTATTTATAAATGTTTTTAAATTGCCCTTAAAAAAAGAAAGAAAAGCCGGGCGGTGGTGGCACACGCCTTTAATCCCAGCACTCGGGAGGCAGAGGCAGGCGGATCTCTGTGAGTTCGAGACCAGC
>NW_004949198.1:271991-278046 GCF_000317375.1 Microtus ochrogaster
AAAAAAAGAAAGAAAGAAAGAAAGAAAGAAAGAAAGAAAGAAAGAAAGAAAGAAAGAAAGAAAACAGTCAGGCATGGTGGCACATGCCTTTAATTCCAGCACTCAGGAGGCAGAAGCAGGGGAATCTCTGTGAGTTCAAGGCCAGTTTAGTCTACAAAGCAACTATCAGTACTGTTACACAGAGAAAGTCTGTGTTGAAAAACCTGCGGGAGGGGGATGATGATCAGGTAGTGCCCTGGCCAGATTCCCTTATTGTTCTTCCCAGGTCATGTGATATCATCAACTTTACATCTTCAAGTTGTTAGTATTTGATGATTTAAACTCATGCAGACAGGTAACCTGTAGTGTCTAAGTACTAATAAAAATTCTTTTATGTTGTCTGAGGCTGCTTGTTTGTTCCCAGCTGCCCAGACCCAAAATAATCACACAGAAACTATATTAATTAAAACATGCTTGGGGGCTGGAGAGATGGCTCAGAGGTTAAGAGCATTGCCTGCTCTTCCAAAGGTCCTGAGTTCAATTCCCAGCAACCACATGGTGGCTCACAACCATCTGTAATGGGGTCTGGTGCCCCCTTCTGGCCTGTAGGCATACACACAGACAGAATATTGTATACATAATAAATAAATAAAGATTTAAAAAAAAATAAAACATGCTTGGCCTATTAGCTCAGGCTTCTTATTAACTAACTCTTACATCTTAAATTAACCCATTCCTCTTATTTTGTATTTTTACCACAAGGCTCGTGGTAAGGTTCCAGAGCATCTGTCTCCTTTGGCAGCTACATAGCATCTCCTCCACTATGCCTACTTTTCTCTCGTCTCTGCTTGGAATTCCTGCCTTGCTCTATTCTGCCCTGTCATAGGCCCAAAGTAGCTTCTTTATTAACCAATGGTAACAAAACATACTGACAGCATCCAGAGGGGAATCCCACATCACTCTTACTTGTGTTTGTATTTCTCCTGGGCTTAAGAAACGAATCAGTCCCAGTCCCGTTCCGTATCTGTGCACTCCCCACCCTGTGACTGGTGCTTTGTCTTCCAGTGAAGTTCCAGACACAGGCAGAGATGGTTGGTCTATTTCCTTATAGGAGCGGGGGATTCCTGTCCTTGGTCAAAGCTTGCATTCTGTACACCTGCGCTTAGCACTGGTTTCATTTGCTAGCATACCCTGGAGAAAATTCTTTAACCGTTTTGAGAACTCTTTTAAAACTGAGTTGTCCTTCCCGTGTGGTAAAGAACACAAATCTTAAGTGTGTCAGTGGTTTTCACACAAGTTCACCCTGTGTCACCGCCAACCTTTTGCATCAGAGGCATATGACCGTCCCCGAGACATTCCTGGTCATGCCCTCTCAAAAATCCACGATTGCAGCCCCAAAGCTATTTATTTACTCAGAGACTGGCTCATTTTCGTCTTCCTTTACCTACTTTAGATCCCCAGCTTCCTTTTTGCTCTTACCGCTGAGAAATCTCTCAGCTTCACCCCTTAGCGTGGGTACGTTCTAGAATGGGCAGTGCCAACTCTCCTATCTCTATCATTCGCATGTGTAACCCAAAGTCTGTTGTGAAAACAAACACATTTGCCAATATATTAAGCCTTCTGATTGTTACAAACACAGAACACCCGCAGGGAGGTAGTATCCATGCCACAAATCATTAGGTAACAAAAGTACATATAATAATAGACTGTGTGGACAGGCTATAATTGCTTAGAGCTTTAATAGCTGTAATTAGTCTTGTTAATCTGCGTCTAAGACACTCTCTTACGCAGTTGCAGTGGCTCATCAAGATCAGAAAAGTAGCCAGGCATGGCAGCACTCTCTTACAGTACAGAGCGGAGGAGTTCGAGACCAGCCTGGGCCGCATAATCAGACCCCATCCCGGGAAAAAAAACAAAATCAGAAACTCAACACTCACACAAAACCAGCATTGAACTCACACTTCTTTGGTTTTACCAACTTTGCTAAAGGTTATCTCTGGTGATTTGAATAGGAATGACCCTCACCGGCTCATATATTTGAATGTTTGGCCTTTAGGGATGGTGCTACTTGAGAGGGCATAGGAGGTGGAGCCTTGTTGGAGTAGGTGTGACCTTGTGGGAGGAAGTCTGTCACTGGGGGTGGGCTTTGGGGTTTTAGAAGCCCAAGCCAGTTTCAGTGGCTCCCTCTCTTTCCGCTGCCAGTGGTCAGGGTGTGAAATGTTCAGCTTCTCTAGCGCCAGGCCTGCTTTTCTGCTGCTGGTCTCTCTGCCTGTATGACAACAATAGACTAGATCTCTGAAACTGTGAGTGAGCCTCAATTTAATGTTTTCTTTTATACGAGTTGCCACGGCCCCACCCCTCACCACCTGTGGCGGATGGGAAAGCTGGCCTGAGGTCGTGAGGGTGGGAAGCACTGTCTCCGCTACCAGCAGCACAAGAGAGAACAGGTCCTGCCTCTCCCCTGGACAGCACAATAGAGCTGATTCTGTTTGTGGAGATGCAGGTGAGTGGGCTGGGGGGGGGGAGGGGCGGGCAGCATGAGAGCCGGAGGACTGACCTCACCCCTCATGTGTCACATGTGCAGGTGAGTGGGCTGGGGGGGGAGCGGGCAGCATGAGAGCCGGAGGACTGACCTCACCCCTCATGTGTCACATGGCAGCATGGGTGGGGACAGAATATGCTACCTCCTTTCATCCCCTACCACTGGCAGCAGGTGACAAAGCTGGCCTTGGAGGCCATAAGAATGGGAGAACTGGCAAGTCCCTTACCAGCTGGAGCACACAGAGAGCGGTATGGCACCTTGCTGGGCAGCACACTAGAGCTGACCCTATTGGTGGGGCTCAGGTGAGCAGGGTCTGTAGGTGTGAGAGCAGGAGAGCTGCCCTCACCCCGTAAACTGGTCCCCACCCCACCCCTGTGACAGGAGAGTGGAAGAGCTGGCCCCGCCCCTCATGGAGTGCACCAATCCAGAGACTCTTCCCTGGGTAACCAGTGGAGCTGGCCCTGGTGGTGTTTGAGTGCAGGAGAGCTGGGCTAGGGGTGAGCCAGCAGGAGAACTGGCCCTGCTCCATGCTGTCTGCTACACTGGGTGCTGGAGAGCTCGCCTGGGTGGTGCTGATGATGAGGGAAAACACCCACCTCATCTACGAACCGCTGGAGCATGTGAAGGGAGGGAGACTATAAATCCAAAGCTACAGGGTCTCCAGGACACAAGTAACAATAGGATATCCAAGAGGAGCCTCGGGGAGAGACCTCTATGGACAGTGTAGAGGAACCGGAAGCCTTGAACCAGAACGAGGACTCATTGCTACCAACACTTATAAGTAAAGATGTATGGACTAAAGGATATGCTGTGTGACGCCCTGTGTCACCGTACAGCTTCCATGCCGAGATTTTATTTTTTAATTTGTTTTGTGTGTGTGTGTGTGTGTTTTCCCCGTTAAATTTTGTTTTTGAGGGGGAGGTTGCAAGGGCAGAAGGCAGAAGCAAGGGATGAGTGGGACGAGGATGTATGATATGAAATCCATCAAGTATCAATAAAAAGTTTAAAAAAAAGTTGTCTGGTCATGACATCTCTTCACAGCAATAAAACACTGACCTAGGCAGTATCTTGTGTTATTTATTTAATTATTCTTAATATTTTATCTTATTTTTATGTATGTATCTGTAGGTGGGTGTATGAATGTGAATCAGAGCCCACAAAGGCCAGAGGGATTGGATCCCCAGGAGCTGACGTCATAGGTGGTGCGAGCTACCTGGTGTGGGCGCTGAGAACTGAACTCAGGCTCCACACAGCAGCAGTGTGTGCTCTTGCCTGCAGAGCCATCTCCAGCCCTCTCAAGGGTATCTTTTAGGAGCACGTACTAAGAGCAGGAACTTTCTGTCCAGTCCTCTTCTTTCTTACTGGTACAAGGACCTCCCACAGCCCACATCATGTCGTTTTCTATTTAAATTTTGTTCCCAATCTACATGGCATCTAGGAGAGTGAAACAGCCACATTAATAAGAAGATAAACAAATGGCCCACAATCATGAGAGAAGCTTCGCATCGCCGGGCATTAGGGAAATGAAGTCAAAACTTGAGTTGTCTACGAGGGGAGAAAATGGAGGAAGAGACAAGTGTTGGTGAGGGTGTGGGAAAGCTAGACCTCTGCTCTGTTCCCAGTGGGAATGTAAGATGGTGCAGCTGCTGTGGAAGACAACTTGGTGGTTCCTCAAAAGAAGAACCATGTGAACGAAGAGATGGAGTCCTAAACAAATACCCAGTTAGAGGAACACCCAGATGCCCAAGCATCCCACTGTCCATAAAGGTTCTCAGCAACACTGTTCCCAATGGCTAAAAGGTGGACACTATCCAAGCACCTCTCAGCTGGTAGATGGATACACAAAGCAGGGCACACACACACACACACACACAAAGGAATGTTACTCAGCCGTGAAGGGAAGAAACATTGCTGTTATAATCTGGGTGAATCTTTAAGACATCGTGCTAAGTGAAGGAAGCCAGATACAAAAGGCCACACAATTGATGTTTCTATTTATATGGAATATTCAAAACAGGTGAATCCTATAAAGTCAGGAAGCAGAGTTTTCCATTAAAGTCTTTATGACTAAGGAGATCTGAGCATGTATTAGTGGTTATTTCTCATCTCCCTTAATGGAGAATAAATTCCCAGCTTTTATTTTCTATGATCTTGATCTCTCACTCTTTCTGCCCCTTCCTTTTTCTCTTTATTGGGGCTAGGTATTGAATCCAGTTTCTTATTCATATTAAGCATGCATTCCACCACAAAACCGGTACTGTCCAAGAGTGTAGGGATTATGAGAGCCAAAGTTACATTTTAAGTTTTAATTACTATGCCTTAGAGATCCATGAAACGAAAATGCCTCTGATCTGCAAGCCCCTTGCTCAAGGACAGACAGTTCCTGAAATGATGGTTATTGTTTATGGGAGATAGCAAGCCACATGTTTTCACTCCCCTTAACATGTTTGTTTGACCCATTTGCACAGGATTGCTTGATCACATGTGGGCAGGAGGTTCACAGGCAGGGAATACGTCAGGATGTACGCTTGCCCCTGATTGGATATAGGCTGGATGTGCGACAGGATGCATGTTTGCCCCTGATTGGACCTGATAGGAAATACAAAGTAGCTGCAAAACTTGATTTGGGGCCACTTTTTTTTCCAGGAAACCAGAGATGGATGCGGGTAGAGCCCATTCACCTGGCCAGTATTTAGTTAAAACTTGCTTCAAATTTGACTTTGAATTATGGCAATGTCTTATTTTTGACGGGTGGGATAAACAAAGTGAGTTCATTTTCTCTACCAATTAAAAAGTCAAAAGGCAAAAATAAGTTGAGAAGTGAAACAAAGGCAAAGTTTATTTTAAAAGAGCAATTGTATTAGAGTGAAAACAAAACAAACAAACAAACAGGGCAGGGATGCCATAGTTCTCAGCAGCTGGCCAGAGGAGGAACCTGGGGGAGAAAAGGGAAAGCCTGTTTGGCAGGCTGGAAGTCAGATACTTGGCGGACAAGCAGCCACATGGCAAGGAGCGGACCTTTAGAGAAAGAAAGAGATAAAAGTGAAAAGTGAAACAGTTCCATGAGGACTCAAAAGTCTGACAGGACCCAGTCAAACCTCGTGGGAGCTTTAGGACTTGGCCAGGGAGTGGCAATCCTGGGAGGGAAAGGTACATTGTCTCTTTAACGGGATAATTATTCCACCTATCTCTTTAGCCTGGGATAAGCTGAGCTGAACTTCCTCGGGCTAGTCTCACCTCCCCAAGGGATAGTGCCCTGGCTGTGTGAGTAACTTCCTTAGGTTGTGGTAGAATATTATTTTAACTAGGCAAAGATGTGTTACATTTGTTTATGCTGCAGAATCTTACACTTTAACTGTGTAAACGTGTGTTACTTTTGTTTCTGCTGCATTTGTTTAATGATGTAAAGATGTGTTGCATCTGTTTCACCTTGCCCGCCTAAGGTAGCTGATATTGCTCTAATAAAGAACTGAATGGCCAATAGCTAGGCAGAGAAGGGATAGGCGGGACTGCCAGGCAGGGAGAATACCTAGG